>NC_043757.1:26095536-26188036 GCF_902148845.1 Salarias fasciatus
AAATTCGAGGTTAAGAGTTTTTAATGGAGTATTGCCAGTTCATTCATTAAAATAAAAAAAAACTTGCAGCAATGGATTTTTGTGTCTTTTCATGATGTGGATATTTTTAAAACAAAGCAGCCATGTTGGAACATTTTTCTGAGAGGTTCATATTTCAAAGTTATTAACAGTTTTACTTTATCAGTCTCATTTTTTTTCTAATTCACTGTCAAAACACAGCTGGAATTGAAGGAGACAATAATGTTTCTTAATGTGCTGAATTAAAGGGAAAACCACATCAAACCAGTCATTTTATCTGGTCACTTTCAGAACGTGAATCATTGTGAATCATACCAGCAGCAAATGTGTCATCCACGAAAGTAACCATCCGTGGTTTCTGCAGTTAATGACGCATTAGTAATGTGAATACCATCAGCATCAGTGTCACCAAAACCACCAATTTGTGTTAAATTCTAATCTGGAGTGAAAAAAAAACTGTCTGCGAATGTAGAAATATGAAGAAAAAAGCCTCAATCTGAATTCAGAGTTTAGGTTTGTGTTGTTCGTTGATGCACAAACTCATACAATACTGCAAAAAACAAATGGTGTTAATGCGTTGGAGGGCTCCCGAGTGTATGTGTGTGTCTGTGTGCGTGTGTGTGTGTGTGTGTGTCCATTCAGTGTCATGCAGGGCTACATGAGGAGACAGGGAGCATGTTGGAGCTGACAAGGCCTGTAGGGTCAACATCAAGCCAAATCAACTGCACTTGGGATCAACCACTGCTCCGGCTCTGTCAAATTAGGGCATTGCGCCAAACACACACACACACAAACATACACACACATACGGACACATGGACATGCACACAAACAGCTGTCAGGCACACACTCGTGACTGCCCACTGCCCCGGAAACATCAGAGCACATCTCTGCCCCGAGGTGAGAATTGCAGCTTCTGTGTGTGTGTGTGTGTGTGTGTGTGTGTGTATGTGTGTGTGTGTGTGTGTGTGTGTGTGGGTGTGTGCGTGCGTGCGTGTGTGTGTGTGGGCAGTCACAGGGTCTGTGTGTGGTGATTGCTGGAACATAGTGGCTGAGCAGCATGAGATATCTGTGTGTGTGTGTGTGTGTGTGTGTGTGTGTGTGTGTGTGTGTGTGTGTGTGTTTAAGTGGTGACATATTTTTGTGGAAATTATGCGTTTAGTGATGTTTGGAGTGAGTCATAACTTTACAATGTGTGTGTGCCACTGTCTTTTTCGTGAATCCTCCTGTGTGTGTGTGTTTGTGTGTGTGCGCGCAAGAACGTAAAACACAGCTGGCTTCACTGCATTAGTTTGTGCGCGTGTGCGTGCGTGTGTGCATTATTGTTTATTGTATACCAAACTATTATTCAGGTGTGTATGTTCCACACATGAGGTCAGATCTTTTTCTTTGTGTGTAACATGTGCGCTTATGTCCTGTGTGCTTTTAAATGTTTACTTCTGTGTGTGTGTGTGTGTGTGTGTGTGTGTGTGTGTGTGTGTGTGTGTGTGTGTGTGTGTGTGTGCGCGCTACGCCCCCAGGGCCCCATCAGCGGGGCAGTAAATGGGCATCTGTGCGTGGTCCAGTGGAAGCCAGCCGGCTAACTGGGCTAACTGGGCCACCCCTGCCTGCCGCTGCCAGCTGTGCCACTGGATGCCCACTCTGCACTTTATCAGCATCATCATTATTTCAGCTTCACACACTCTGCCCAGACCGGCCACCATCGTCAGTCCACCTCCGCCCCATCCATCTCTGTCCCGTCCGTCTCCCACTGAAATATAGAGTGTGAACGCTTTCCTCGACTTGTCAAAGTCGAACACTTTGGGCCTCACGCACAGCACATTTGGTAGTTTCACACTGACACAGCTGTCATTTTCCCTCCTTCAGATCCGCTCGTTTTTCACCATTGTTACCATTTCTTCAGTGTCTGAATAAAACCAGATTTCAGCCAATAATCTGTAACTCTATACCTTATTTAATGGTCACCTGATGTTCCCAGTTGTGTGAGAGCGTTCAGAAAAACATCAGCCGAGACCCGTCCCATCTGGATATTTCAAGACTCCAAACGTCACTTCTTGCTAAAGTTGAATCGGTTTCACGCTGTGTTCTTGTAAATGGCTGACCGCACCAACCACAGCGTCTCCAGTTCAGCCATTGTTGCCACCTCTGTTTCTATTAAACGCCAAAAACAGGACATGACGCATGTTGAGCGTCTTGATTCATATCGCTGGCTCATCTCTGGTGTGAGAAATGGGGCGTGGGACTGTTTTCTTTGGAACGGTTGTCATGTTCTTGGCAGACATGGCGTCCATGGCGGACAGCATCACTTACTCTGTGTCTCCGTTTGCGCCTGAAGCCATCAAACTCCAGAGTCACTCTTCTGAAGCACGAAATGGCTCTTCGATACCATCATAGCAAAAAGAGGGAGATTGTGTGTCGTATCAACGTTTACAACAGCGTCTATTATGCCACAGAAATCCCAAACTTCTTAGTCATCTCATCAGCTGTCAGAGTCAGCCAGCATCTGATTTAATAACTGGCTGAAAGAGCCTTTTGACCTACTGGGGGTCCGACTTGTCCTAACGTTAGTCCCTTTCTTCATCTTCATTTCTTTAATGGTTTGCCTCTACACCCTCCTCCACTTCAGTGATATCTCTAATGATGACCACTGTCCTGCTCTGCACTGCATGACTTACTGAACATGTTGCATCAATAAACACGTAATGGAAAACCAGATGCTCTTATGCAGACTGCAGTTCAGAACCAGAGGTCCTTTGAGTTTCTGCTGCCGTTCTGTGATCTCCAGCCAGTCTTTCCATTCTCCTCAGACTTCTGGTGTCAAGAGGGAATATTGTCTCATGACCCCTAACCTCTACTCCAACCAGAACTCTGAGTCTGGTTCTGCAGAGAGTCTCCTTTGAGTCTGGTTGAGTCTGGTTCTTCGGTGCTCATTTTGAACTCCAGCAGCTCTTCTTCACCATTTCTACATGCGGAAATACTTTGAGTTGCTGCCATTTGAAAGATACGGGTGATATGGCTATCCTAATGAGCTGCCACCGCCACTGAAGCACCCTCCCAGTGTCTAACCCACCTGTTTGTGGTCGTAACGTTGTGGTTGTTCAGGTTTTGCTCTGCTATCCCTGAAGCCCTGTGAGCAGACGAGGTGTAAAATGTGTGGGTTTTTTCCCTTCATTCACAAATGGCTGTGAGACGTCAGATCGTGGGTCGGAGCCCAGGCGGTGGCGTCGCCGCCTGGCTCTCGGAGGTCTGGTGACCGCCCGGTCACGGTGAACGCTCCAGTTGCTCTCCACGAACCTGCAGGTCAGCCGGTCTCTGGAGGGGCTCCTTCTGTCCACCCGAGCGCTCATAATTCACCCTCAGCGGTGCCGTTTTCCTCCTGTGTGGCGGACTGTAGGCCCACCATCCATCTTCTCTGCAGAATAGGTATCCATCAGTGTTTTAAAAAGCAAAGGGGGAAAAGATGTGCTTAAAACTTGATTTGTTTTCATGTTGGTCTAACTCGCATCTTCTTTCCATATGAAGCAGGTAATTACAGGCTTACTGTAGCCTTGTTTGGAAATTAAGGCGTATTCTTCAGGGTGTTCAAATACTGAACCACATGTCAGAAAAAAAAAAAACCACATACGGCTCATCATATAATTACCGAACGGATGGTTCACTATTGAAATCCTGTCAAACACGTAGAGCCCGCAGGAGGAAATTAGTTGGTCTCAAAGGTGTCTTTCCTATATTCTACATTTTGATTTGGCCCCATACCATGAGTGTGGATGAACTCCCACGCTGTGAGTGGAGATGCTTCAAGTCCTACTTCTTGCTTTTCTGTGTTCATGCAGGAGCTAATCAGTAGCAGTTGTATAGCTATCCTGTAATCTGTACATTAAAGATTTTGTATGGATGTGATTGGTGAATGTACCATTAAATATCTTCATTTACCATAAAGACATCTTCAGATAATCATTTTTATTCATTTCAAGACAAAAATGGAACAATAAGTAGGTGTAAACATCAATAAATAAGATGGTAAATATGAGGATGCTCCAGTCACAGACTGCTGTGGGACAATGCGCTGCTCTCTGTAATGCTGCGCACGGTGTCTGTGTGTATTTGGCCTGTGTGTGTGTGTGTGTGTGTGTGTGTGTCACTGTGTATAGAGTGGTGTGGCAGCCAGGGCTTCATGACAGATCAGGGCATTCAGGCCAGTGACATTCCTCCAGAGCCCCAGATGCATCATGGGCCAGCAGTGTGAAAAATGCTGGTCGGCCTGATCCACTCAGCCGCAGATGAATGGAGCGCTCGGTGCACTCACCCAGAGATGAATGGAGTGATCTGTCTTGTCAGCGGAGGTCGACCGAGAGGTTACAGTATCCAGCATATACCTGTGCGTGCGAGCGCGTGTGCGCGCGCGCGTGTGTGTGCTTGCTGACTCTAGAAACTAGCCACACATAAATACACACACACATAAATGCACAAAAAGTGACAAACACCGATGATCCGGTTGGAAGTACACACACAGGACAAACACAACGACAGGTTTGTGTCTCTGGAGTCCGTTTCCATCCCGTCCACAGAGGCCGACTCCTCCGCTGCAACCTGGATGCGTTTCTTGAGGGAAGATCATATATTTGTTGAGGATCAAGGTTGAACGACCACTCGCTGCTCATGCGATGTTGCTCGGCGCAGAGAAATCCTCTGCCGTCTTGTTTTGTCCACTGCTCTGCTCCATATGAACTGAATTCTCACCAGAATCCAACTTCCAGTGATATTTCCTAAAATGACGAATGCTTTCTTTTATCCGGGGACAGTAAGATGAACCCAAGGTGATGAGTTCTGAGAGCACAACGCAGGACAAATCATGACTGGGATCAACACCGGGAGGTTCCTAAATCAAAACACAATTAAAAGACTTTTGGCAACCGGACCATAATTATCTGTCACTCAAATGAAGAGAATGAGTCTGAATTCATCAGCCTGCATGTTAAACTGTCCTGAAATACAGCAGCCAGGTCTCCACCCCATCCAGAAAGATGTGGAAATGCAGAGGTCGGCACAGTTCCTTCAGGTCAGCAAACTCCACAGCTTGCTGTCACATCTCAGGAACCTGAAATCTAAAAACTATTTTGTAAAGAAGCTTGTTAAGGAGTTTTTGAGTGCTCTGAGATTATTGAAATTAGATTCACACATGACAAATTAAGCCATCTTCAGTGGGTGTTTCCTCAATGGACAGGTCTAGTGAATCACAGATTTGAGATCAAGATTCGATGCTCCAAGAAAAAGCACGTTGTGAGCCTTTATTATGGAGGGGTTGTCCATCCATCTGTCTTCTCCATCTCTTTATCCAGCTCAGGGTCGCGGCATGCCGGAGCAGTCCAGATTCTCCTGGACTTGGTAGTTTTAAAGCTGTAATAACAAATGTCCGTGTTCTCCATTGCTCGTGTTCAGAGTGTTATTTTCTGAGTTGTTTCATTACACAAATCGACCACCAGCACCGACTTGAGGTGCGGCATGCTAACTGCATCGATTTCAATATTTATTCTGTTTCCGTGTAAACGAACATCATCTTCAGAATGTTACCATGTAAACACGAATCTATTCTAAAACGAAAATGTAAGAATGATGCGTTTTTACAGGAAATGTCACGTAAGTGATCTCTTAAGGGCTTTAAAGTCCAACTTGATATGAATCGAGTACAAGGTCACTTTGTAACTTCTGTAGTTTCAGTGATTACCAACTGTTCTTACTAACTAGTTATGACCGTTCTTTTGAAAAATTATTCACAATTTATACCAAACTGAAGTTTCCGTCATTTAAAAAAAAAAAGAAAAAATCAGAAATGCAAGTGAAACCAGGCAGAGTGACTCTCAATGACATCTCAATATCTTTTTCAAAATATCAAAACAACACCAGCAAATGTAACTGGAATTTGAATTTTAATGTACTTTGATTTAAAATTTGCATCCAAAGCCATTGTTGTGACAGTATTGAACAGAAACCCCGCACACATCTGCACACACACACACCAGCCCCCATCAAACACTGCCCGAGCAGCATGTGTCCCTGAGTTTTGTCACCCGCACACACACACACACACACGCACGCACGCACGCACGCACGCACGTACACAAACAGCCAGCCCATCTCCTCAGCCATCAGCCCAGAGCTCCGGCGCCCCGAGCAGTGGCTCTGACACGTCTATATGTTTTTCCACCTGACCTTTTGCCGTCCTTTCTGCCACAGCCCGTAAACCATAAGCTGATATATGAAGGCAATTTTTAGCGGTGCCACTTGTATCTGAGTGATTGCGTACGCTTTACATTTGGGGCGCCTGCCACCTTGCCACCCCACCTCCTCCAAGATCTCTCTATTTGGATAGCGGATGGTGTCGGGTGGCGGGGGCGGGGGGTTAGAGACAGCGAGAGGATGAAAGGATGGGTGGATGCGACGCCAAATACACACATCTATCTACTCCGGGGCAAGGAAGGAGTCTGCTGTGATGGCCCCTCACTTGGCCAGGCAGCAACTTAAGAAGCTTTATGAAAGCACCCATGTGACTGCGGCTCTGTTGCAGGAGCATTTTCCAAACAGCTGTGCTTTATGGAATCAATAAATGGTTTGTAAATTCCCCGGAGTCAGCAATCAGGGTTTCCCAGCATTATTTTTTATGGCCTCACGGTGGAAACACAGTCAAGTATTGTGTCAATATATTGAGTTTGTTCATATCTTTTTTAAAGCAATAACAGTTTTTTAACGCCAATGTTCAGTTGGCAGAGGAGAGAGGCCGTCTTGTGATTGTGATTTCTTACTTCCCAATCACAGGAAAATTGTTTTCTTTGTGTTCTGACCAGCGACTGATGAGTTTCTTTGACACTGAAGAGACCTCAAGCAGCTGATGATTGCCAAACAAGTTCAATTCGTGAATGTTGGAACAGATTTGGTCTTGCTGATGGGTGAAGGTGTTTTATAGGTGGCCAGTCCATCACAGGTCCAACACAACACTCCGAACCCAGAACCTCAATGACCCGAGGGTCAGCATTCAGGCCTCGGGCAGGAGACGTCATGATATGCTCAAGGACTCAAGTTATTGAGACATGGACATTTTTTGAAGTAGTACACTTTATACTCTGGTTGACTTTTGTTCCTATAAAGTGTTTGACATGAGAAAATCACCACTGCATGCTAATACCTAAATGTAATTGGCAAATTTATATTGAAGCACAAACTTTTTACATGGTCATTAAATCTCACCCAAAATCCAAATAGCCCTAACTTTTTATGAGCAGCGCATGTCGTCTGTGGTAAAGTGAAGGGTTAGCTGTTCCAGTAGACGCTTCTATCTTCTCTGCAGAGGTGTGTTTGGTTTTTTATGTTAACTCGAGTGGAGGATATAAATGTTTAAGCAAATTTTGTGTTTTTACTGCAATATTTGACCACCATTTTTACTGAAAGTCAAGAGTTGCACTAATAAGCCAAACATAAATATTGAAGCCGATTTCATTTTTTCATCTTCTATAAAATTCAACCCCTGGTTTTCCCATAATTCAGTGGTGAGAGTGAGGACGGGGTGGACGGTGGAGAACTCTGTCACGTGGTGTGAGCTGAACTATCTGCAGCTCAGCGTGATGAAGACCGAAGAGCTGGTGGTGGACCTGAGCAGAGACAGGTTCTCCATGTCCCCCGTCTCCAGGAAGACAGTGTGGACATTGTGCAGAATTCTAAATATGTTTTAGACAAAAACCGGACTGGGATAAGAACACTGAAGTCCTTCTGTATTCGTTGAGGTGGCTGAGGAGATCCTTCATTCCTGGGGCTCCACCCTGGAATTAGTGTTTGGGCTGTTTTGGTTAATTTCATCCTTTTTGTTCTTATATTAATCACTATTAGGCCTTGTTCTGATCAACATTCAGAATTACTTTTTTTTTCAGGATCCTCTGGGATTATAAAAGTATTCCTATTCTATTGCGTTCTATCTATTCTACACGTTCCCATTAGAATCATTTCCATGTAATGGTTTGAATTTTCCACTCTTCAACAGCTGGAAGGAAACACTTAAAAAGGTTGTCCTAAAAGAGATGAACACTGATAGTTTCAAAATTGAGAGTACCTTTCCTTTTTAATTTAGTGCAAACACTAGAAGTCATTGACCTTCACCGTAGAGCGTCAGCCGCATCGCCTCCGTCTACTGTCACTGATGGCTTGGCTTTGATTAGCATTGCTTCTTGTTCCGGTAATGTACCGAGGCAGCGGCTCGTTAGCATTTTAACTGGCGTTTGAAAAGGCGACGACGTGCCCCTTCAGGCCCTCATCGCAGCGGCAGATTGAGCTCGTTAGCTTGTTAGCATGAACTTATGCTATGGGAGCTATAAGGCATTAGGCCATGTTACATTACCACAGCGCAATGACACTTGTTAGCTTATTAGCATAAGCGCCTATTAGACGGACGAGGGGGTGCGCGGCGCATTAGCCCGTGTTGCAGTAATGGAACGGCTTTGTTAGCTTGTTAGCATGCTAAGCAGGTAGGGGTCTGTGAGTGGCATTAGAGGCTGTTTAAAAGCACTGGAACGAGGCTGCGGTGGTAGCTAGTTACCATAATCTGAAGAAGGGAGTGTGTGTGTGTGCGTGTGTGTGTGCGCGCGTCTTTCTTCCAACACTTTTCAATTACAGCTGCTCATTGTCAGATTGTAAATGGCTGGGTCAGCTGGCTGGAGTTCTGCCTTTGAACACGGCGCTGACGTCCCTACAAAGGCATCATTAGGGAGCTCGGCCCAGCAAGAGACACCCTCACTTCTCCGTCACCCCCCGAGGAAACACTCAATAATGTGCCACAGATGGAAAAATTAACAAAGTATAAAAGGGAAAAAATGCGTTCCTTTCAAGAGGAAATTAAAAGAGAAAGAAATTCAATATAATCCCTTCTTTTATTCTCCCTGCCCTGCGCTGTGCCCTGGCATAATCCCTAATTTGATATATTTTTTTCTTCCCTTTCATCATTAATTTTGCGACACATAAACTTTCATTTCTCATTTTCTCTTCATCTAAATATTCAGTGACACCCCCCACCTGTGCCCCGAGAAAAGCAAGAAATGCTTTTTTAGTGTGCGGGGTTAGAGGGAATACAAACACTGCTGGTGCTGCTAATTACAATGGGAGATTGAGAAATAGAGTTTGAATTTAAAAAAATGAAAAGAGCACTCATGCATTTTCAATGCGATTTGCATTTTGATTCCAAGTTGTATTTTATGCAACATGACTGTCTTTTTTTTCTCCTTTTCTTTTCTTTTTTTCTGTACTTTGGTTCTTGCTAATATCTTGAAGGATCAAAGGCTTCCGTTGGGTTTCTCTCATCTAGTTTTCCTCCTCCAAGCATTGTTTGCCTCCCAGGACCACAGCAGCACAAGTTATGCACTGGTGCCAAATTTGCAAGGGGAGGGAGAATTAACTATTCCAGGGCTCATTTGACATCAAAAAGGGGACGATCCACCGAGGGCACAGATAAAAGAGGCGGCCCATTCTGACCGATAGCTACCTGAAATATACCCCGTGTTTCCATTTTACATATGAAAGCCTGGCTTGTACTTCTGGGGCAATGGGTGCTGTTAGCCTGTGCAGGAAAGCAAGTTTTAGCTGAAATATAAAGATGGAGGAAGGGGAACAGTGAGGGAGCCTTCAGTCTTTGAGTACGACAACCTGAATTTTAGTTCTTTTAGAAAAGATAACAGAAATCGGAGGGATTTACAAATCCCCATGTAACTATTTAATCACCTTGCTTAAAACACAACATTTTAAAAATGGCTCTGAGGATGGAACTTTCAGAAGACGCTCGCCTTCGTCTCGGTGGTAACGGGGGGAAACGTAACTTCTCTGAAATGCTGCTACTGAAAATTAGGACTATGGATTAGAGACAGTGATCTAACCACAGTGCAGCGTTGTGCCGAGCTGGCCTACGTCGTTGCTCAACAGGGGTCAGGCAGGCGTGCTGTCCGTTCACAATCTACAAATTCCTCTCGTGCATGCGTTGGGCTTGTTGTGAATGTGAGTGTGTGTTGGTGTGCGTCTCTGACCTGTGACAGACTCGACCATTGACCCTCTGCTAGCGGTAGGTTCAGCTCCTTGAATTGGATGAAGTACTACAGAAGTTGGCTGTATTTACAATTATTTCTCTCAGACGAGAAAGAATTGGTGAAAACTTTAAAGCAGATGTCTGTGACAGTTAATGGAGAGACAGTGTGCTTCACCTTTGACCTGCAGTCACTGAGCACTGCACTGGAAACTCCTGTACACCTGCTTATTCATGCAATTAACCAGTCGAACGTGGCAGCCATGAAACCCATCAAATCACGCAGAGAGAGGCCACGAGCTCCGATTAACGTCCTCATGACCATCCGAGTGTGGCGAGAAAAAAGAGTGTCTGACGCTTTTTTCTTTTTGGAGGGTCTCAGGTGGGTTCATTCTGAAACAGACGATCGTTTGGGTGATAATCATCGATGGGCAAAAATACATCAAAATCTACTTCAAAATACAATACACAATTTTAAAATGTATCAATATAAGCTGCAAAATACAGCAGCCAGACAATGTGTCAAAATAAAATACAGAAAAATACTTTCTCCCTCCAAGGAAGTTTTTAAACAACCTTTTCATCCAGCCTCTTACTTGAACACGAGTTGTGAAAACATCTGAAGGCAGGAGACTCCTTCCAGAATCAGACATGCCGACCTCTCATGTGAGAGAAATCCCAAAACAAATCTGAGAAATGTTGGATACTTTTGCTCAACTCTGACGGGAGTTGACTCATTTACTGTCTGGGTGTAACAGGATGCCCTCTGTGAATCAGTGACAGCGGAATGGATTCAGTCTAAATGATTCGTTTATTCAGAGCTGGCGGCATTTTTAGCATTCTCAGTTGTTTAACACACTATAAATAAAGCAACCTGTGTAGTTTGCATGTTTCTTTGTTTGTGTGGATTTTGTTTTCATTCATCCACTCATTTCTACAATCCAAACACTTCTTAGTTTTCTTTTGACGTCCTTCTCAGTGTTCGCCTCGGTTCAGGTTATGCTCTAATGGAAGTTCCATCTCTAATTTAAAAAAAAAAATCTGCTATAGAAAAAGTCTTCTCTGAATAAAGCAGTCTGAATCCACCGTGCTTCAATCTGGAGGAAAACCTTGGAGACGAACGAAGCATTGTTGCAGTGAACAGTCAAATCAATGATAATCAATATTCTTAATCAAAACAGTTTCTTACTTGATGCCAGTCTGTTGGTAAACCGTCACGCTTTGTGTTGAAGATGAAACTTTTTCGACGAAGAGACGTACAATAGAATACACTCCAAGAGGAAAATAACGCATGTACAACATCTGTGAAAATCAAACATGTTTGTTCAGCCTCTTTGCCCAATAAATCAGTTCCTATACATGCTGTTTGTCAGAGTATCGTCCTGAAATTACCAAAAAATTCAAGTGGAGAATTCAAAAAATACCTTTTGGTGTTTCTGTGAAAAGTTTGTTTTTGTGAAGAATAAAACAGCCACTGAATGTCATTTTAACTGTTGGATTAAGATGTAAAGAGGAAACTGCTAAAAGAAAAAAGTTAGAGAAGGAAGTACGGATGGTTCAAGATGGACAAGCGTCGGACATTCACAGAAAGGTCCTGCAGTGTTTCTTTAATCTGTGAAGTGACACAAAGTTTATATTTTTAGCAAACTCTCAACAGACGCGAGGGAAAACTCAGCTTCAAGTGTTTCTGAGATTCCAGCACAGCAGATGATGTTGGTTTGAGAATCCAATTCTCTCTTAACTTTGCTGAAAATGATGCATTTTTACTTGAAGCACTCTTCAGTCCTTGGTAATGACAAACCCACAGTTGTAAATATTGGCCAGCTTTCAGATCCAGTGGGAACTTTTTAAGATTTCAGTCCAAATCTCAAAGAAACATTTGACTTCCACTTTTATTCTCAGCGTTTGACGACGTCGAGAGAGCCCGCCATCACAAACTGTCAACTACTAAATGAACAATGTTCATTCATGAAATAAATAAAAAGAAGCGGGTAGCCTTGAAGTCACCTCGGGTCTCCGAACCCCCGCGTTGTCAGGCTCTGATTAAAAGTACACCTTTTCATAAGTTCACACTGCTTCTCCATTATGAATGGCTGCGGCGCCGGCATTACCTGTCTGCACTGGGAATATTAAATCTCTGCAGAGACAGATAGCATAATGCAGATGTCTTAATGAAAACTTCATTAAGATTGAGGATAATTACGGTGTCCTTAACGATGCACTCACTGTGCTTTTAAATAATTGAGGTGCTCAACTTTTGATGTGTTTATACTGCAGTGATTTCATCACGCAGACTTCATCGGAGATAAATTGACTTCAGTGCATGATGGATGCCGCGCATATGTGTCTGCATGCATACACCGACGCCCGCATTGATTTATTTTGATTAATTTCAATGCAATCTTTTATTTTATTTCTTTTCATTTTGCCCCAGTTGCTTCGGGGATTTTGATCGATCGCTCATCTCGACAGCTATTGGACGGACCCTCCATATTCTGACTGATCTGTGGAAATCCACATCTGCTCTGGGTTTATTCAGATTACAGAGGTGCAGTCAGAAGCAAGACGGTTGTGGGTTTGAATCCATTCCAGGTTTCTTTGTGTGACTTTCATAAATGAGAGCCTAATATTTACTGGAGAAAATGTTAATTCGAGGGTGAAGATCACACCGCCCAAAAAGACATACACTTGTATGTGACAATTAAAATAATCAAATCTAGTTAGGGCCGGAAAATAAGCACGACCGACGGGTGCAGCGTGAATCTGGTTTGAAAATGATGATTTCAAATGTACAGCAATCCACAATCTCCTTGTAATTGTTATATTTTCGTGATCATCTGGATAAATAATAATAGTTATGAGTCAAATATTTTGATTTATCTCCTGATACTGTCAGAACTGAAACATAATGAATGTCGTGCAGTTTGAACAAACCAGAAATGACTGTAATTAAGCAGTATTTCAGGTAATTGTGTGATTTGAATGTTGCCTTTAAGTGTATATGTAGAAATCAAAGGAAATTTCACTGCAGCGCTGTTGAAACGAGCAGCACTTTGTACTTTTACTCAGTGTTTTCCACATCAGCGCGACCTTTAACCTTTGACTGCACGCGTGCCGTAGCTCTTCGGTTCTGTGTACGTCTATTGGCGCCAATGACTGACGACATATGAGAGAAACAGCTGATAAAGTTGAGTGGCAGCTCATTGAGACGGGAGAGGATGGAGGAAGCAGCAGCTGAATGGAAGTCAGTGCGGTGTCCCTCAGAGGCCTGCTAACTCCGTGCTACTGAACCGTGCTTTTTCTTCCTTGTCTCCCATGTGGTGTGAGTGTGCATGTGATGGGGGGGTGGGGGGGTGGGGGGGTAGCGAGGTCACAGCTGCTGGAGACGGGCCAGTGTCATGTGGATCTTAACTAGCCTTTAGGTTACGTTGGCTCTCACACTAACCAGGTCGAAGCTCAACACTCGCTCAAAGCCTTCACCTGGTTCCTCACGAACAAGCGCACACGTTGGCAACGACTCGCTCTCTGACACACACACACACACACACACACGCACACACACTCGAACACGCTGAAACTCGCTCCAGTCGTCTTTCTGCCCTCTCCCTCATTACCTTCACTTCATCTTCTTACACTTTCACACAAATAAACGCGGTAAAAGGAGAGGAGGTATGATTTCTCCTCTCTCCTGCCTCCCCCACACACACATGTCACACACACACACACACACACGCATGCCCCAGCATATTGTATATCGCCACTGTCAGAATGCAAATCCGCCCGCTCCTCCACTTCTACGCCTGTTATTATTATTTTTCCTGCTTCTTTGCGGTGACTTCATTAGAGCGGGAGTGAAACCCGGGTGACAACATTAATTACAGGTGTGCACGCACAGACGGGGAGCTATTTTCCCCCCGACTCGACCTAATCATCGCCGTCGATATCCCCGCCAGCGCTCCCGCCGTCCGCCCACGCCGGGGGCCGCCACGCTGGGAGCAGATGAGGGGCTGGGAACGGCGCTCATGCACGAGTCCAGACCCGGACGGGCGCCGCGCCGCAAGATGTGACTCCTGAAGATGTGCGGCGGTTACAGTGGAGCGAGCGGGCGAGGGAGGGGGTGATGCCATGGAGGTGAGGGAGAGAGTGTGTGTATGTGTGTATGTGTGTGTGTGTGTGTGTTAGGGGGGTGAGGAGGAGGAGGGTGGGGGATAATTGCCTGGAGACGCAGTGGAAATAAGCCCTAATGGTCAGTAATCCAAGCCTGGAGAGGGCCTCTCCACAGTGCTCCAGTGAATGCCAGTAATGGGCTTCCAGCTCTGTCACTTACATATGCATAGATCTTTCTCCATTAAAGCTGGTTTGAATGACAAATATGGGTGGGTGTGAAAAAAAAAAAAAGGGAAGAAGTGGAGGAAAAAAGAGAAAGGGAGAGCAAACCGAGGAAGATTTTCTCCCGGCTGGCAGTAATTTGGCAGCAGCTCAGGCCCCTATCCTTAAATCTCATTAGCCTATTGTTGGCGTGATGCAGCCTGGGCGAGGCGCAGGGGCAGCACACACCGCCTCAATTGGGCTTGATGATGGTTTCGACTGGAGGGCCCCATGAAATAGACTCTCAGAATTTCATTTTCACTCTGTCTTAAAAAAAAAATCAGTGGTACCTGTACGCTTTTTTTATCTGTCATCAATACCAGATCATCAATAACGACTGTCACGCTCACTGCGACTGAAAATCAGCTTGTGGTTATTTTATTTAATTTATTTGTTTTTGTTGAAGTGATAGTGTTATTTTACTAGTTACGACAAAGTTACAGTCATCAGGCATTTGGAAACCGATCTCCTTTCTTACTTTTCCTGTCTGACGAATCAGCGGAGCTGTGAGCGAGAACTACATCAGGCAGCGGGAGGAAGATGCTCTGTAATCTGGATGTTAGAGGAGGAAGATGCTCTATAATCTGGATGTTAGAGGAGGAAGATGCTCTATAATCTGGATGTTAGTGGGAGGAAGATGCTCTGTAATCTGGATGTTAGAGGAGGAAGATGCTCTATAATCTGGATGCTAGAGGAGGAAGATGCTCTATAACCTGGATGCTAGAGGAGGAAGATGCTCTATAATCTGGATGCTAGAGGAGGAAGATGCTCTATAACCTGGATGCTAGAGGAGGAAGATGCTCTATAATCTGGATGCTAGAGGAGGAAGATGCTCTATAATCTGGATGTTAGAGGAGGAAGATGCTCTATAATCTGGATGCTAGAGGGATGAAGATGCTCTATAATCTGATGTTAGAGGAGGAAGATGCTCTGTAATCTGAATTTTAAAGGAGGAAGATGCTCTATAATCTGGATGCTAGAGGAGGAAGATGCTCTATAATCTGATGTTAGAGGAGGAAGCTGCTCTATAATCTGGATGTTAGAGGAGGAAGATGCTCTATAATCTGGATGTTAGAGGAGGAAGATGCTCTATAATCTGGATGCTAGAGGGATGAAGATGCTCTATAATCTGATGTTAGAGGAGGAAGATGCTCTATAATCTGGATGCTAGAGGGATGAAGATGCTCTATAATATGATGTTAGAGGAGGAAGATGCTCTGTAATCTGATGTTAGAGGAGGAAGCTGCTCTATAATCTGGATGTTAGAGGAGGAAGATGCTCTATAATCTGGATTAGTGGGAGGAAGATGCTCTGTAATCTGGATTAGTGGGAGGAAGCTGCTCTATAATCTGGATGCTAGAGGAGGGAGATGCTCTATAATCTGGATGTTTGCGCATCTTCAAAGAAACGCTTTTATCAACTAAGAAGCACGAAGAATTTGAACAAAGAAATTAAGAGCTTTAAGGATTGTTCTCATAAATATAATGTAACTATGCAGTAGGTGTCAGTCGTATTCTTTGCAAAGAGAACACAGAATGAAATCAGAGTGGTAGACTGTTAAAAAAGTGATATTCTCTCCTGTCTACTTCATCTTCATCATATGTCTTCTCTTTCAAATGAGCTGTAAAATAACCTATTTGCATGGAATCCTGTGGAGAGATCCAGACACCCAGAATGCCTTGCTTCCAGGAGAATCGTCTGGTCACATGGTAAACTTTGGAGCATTCCAGAGCAGAAGAGTTCCTCTGAGGGGTTCGGGAACACACGGTGCAGCTGGTGAACCGCTGTGACTGGAGGCGACGGGGAAATGTCACAGTGTCACATACTATTACAAAAAGAACCACGTCGCACCTCACTCGCCCCCCTCACTCATCTTTTACAGAGGGGTGGATGCACACTTTAAAGGTTTAAAGGTTTTATCTGGTGCTCAACACACAGTGCAGCACTAGTGTTCCTGTTAACTTCAGACCAACATATCAGATGATGGTAACAGGAAATGTGTTGGAACACAGCCGGTTTGCAGTAAAGGTGTGGTCAGGTGTCATTTTGACTGAAAACATCTGTTCACCAACTTAAAGCCAAAATGTTGGAAATTAGTTGAACTGCAAAGGAAGTAACTTCATGTTCCCCAGTGGACGAAAGTAGAATGATTTTAATTATACACACTGGAATAACAGTTTAGGTTGTATAGTTTATGTCGATTTTCATGAAAAATTCTAAGAAATGTTTAAGTGTTCAAGCAACAAAAGTTGTTTTTTTTTAATGAAATAAATAGTGACACTATTGTCTTTTTCTCAGCCTTTCATCCTGGGAAAACCTGACACTGAGAGCGATTTCGTGGATCTCTCTTTGAGCTCACATTAAAATGTTTTCATGTGTAGTTTGCATGTTATGCCTGCTTGGGCCTCTGAAGGTATTCCAGCTTTCAATCCAGAGACATGCTTGTTCTGTTAGCTGGAAAACTCTTAAGTCATTCAGTGATGGAGTTGGTTCCATTATCTGTGATGAATGGATGGATGGATGGTTTTTTATTGGTAAATCTTTTATAAACCACTTAAAACAAACACCAAATTCTATTTATAGACCATAAAATCCCCTGAAAATACATACACAAACCAAAAATCATTGATATTTCACCATCTCTACGAACCAAATTGTAAATATCATTTTGGGAAAGCTGTCTTTTGTATTTGTGTAAAATAAATCTGATCAAGTTCCACTTTCCCACCACTCGCTCTCTCATTTGTATTAATTGTGAATTATTTCAAACATGGGGTTTAAATTGATGAAACTTCAGTTGTTTGTTTGGAAAAAAAAACAGAACAGAACAGCGTTTAACTCAGTGCTGTGGCTCAAAGTTCAGGTTGCAGTTTAGTTTGAGGGAATCTGCTGAAACGACGAGCTACTTTACCTTCGCGTTCAGTCGCCAACCACAGTAAACACAGTAAACACCTGCGTTTGGCGTTAGCTGCGTTGAAGTGGAGGCTGTCGAGAAACAAATTCAAATAATTTGGCAGAGGCCAGAAAGAAAAACAGAAAAACAGAAAAGGACAGACTTGCTTCACACTCTTGAACCCGACAACAAAAGCAGCGCTGGAGAGGAAGGACGGCAACAACCACGGTGTGGTGTGTGTTTGTGTCTGCAGGGTGAGGGGGGGCACTGAGGGGGATGCAGACGGGATACAGGGGTCTACTGGGGCCACAGAGAGGGACGGAGGGGGGGGCTATCATAACGGGAAGTACTCCCCAGCCTCCTCATCCTCCTGAGCTGCCAGATGGCACACACTCAAACCCCCAATGGAGGAAGCAACGCAGACACACACACACACACACACACACATGCGCGGGCACACGTCTGCCAATTTCAACACGCGCTCTGTCGGCCACGTAAACACTCCAGAAACATATTTTCTGTGAGGAGTCGTTCCCGACTCGCTCTCAGCCACCCACCCGGCCCTGAAATCACCTGCTTTTGTGTTTATTTTAAACAAATTCCCGTCCCGGACGGAGCGCCGCCGCCGCCGCCGCCGCTCTCCTTCAGAGCGCTCCGGCGGCTGCTTGTTTCATCTGCGGCGTGAGAGCCGCGGCCTCATGCTGTCATTGAAACGTGTCGCCGTGCGGGGAGCGGGGACACTCAGGAAATGCATCACTTTGCGACGTCTTTTTTTTCTTTTCTGTCGCTCGCTGTCTTAGCTCTATTTCCAGACCAAATGTGTCACTCTAGGAGTCCATAAAAGGGGAATTTGTGTGTGTGTGTGTGTGTGTGTTTGTGTCCAAGTGCGGAAGTTCAAGGACGTACATGCCCTGACGTGCAGGAATGGATGTACCTGGATCGCCAGATAAAAGGCTTCATATTTCACGATTGCTTCTCTAAGTGCTGCGGCTGTAATGGGAAAGATGTTCTGCTGCGATACCGGCAGGCGGGCCGGAGCGGCACGCCGTTGTTTCTCCCTGCTCTGCATGCATGAGTGTGAACTTGCATGTGTGCAACTGTGGACGTGTGACCCAACGCGTGTGACGGATTCGCTCATAAAGATATTTGTGTGTGTGTGTGTGCGCTACCTTTGCTTAGATAGCACACACACACACACACACACACACACAGAGCCAGAGTGCCAGCAGTAACAGATATCCAGTCGCTGCGAGCTGTGGAAGGGTCCTGCTACATCTGTCAGCGCTGCCTGGCGAAGGCGCGGCGAGTTCAGATGCTATCGCGCGCAAACGGCTGCATCAAAAGATTTAGTGTCCCCGGCCCCCGCCGCCCCTCCAGCCCCGAGGTGGGCCGCGCGGCGCCGCCGTCCGCCGGGCAACACGACAGGAGGGGGGCGGGGGGCGAGCGCCGAAGAAAGACGGCAGGCGGGGGACAGATAAGAGGGAAACGACAGCAATATCAGCCCGAGGGTGGAGGGAGGGGTGGGGGTCTGAGGTGGAGGACGGCGGTGTGTGTGTGGGGGGGGGGCGAGGAGAAGAGACGTGGAAAGGAAAACGAAGATGAAGAACTGCAGAGGCCAGAGCCTGGACGAGACATCCAGTCTCCCCTGAACCGTGATCTCCACTTCTTAGATCATTCATGAAAAAAGGGAGAAATAATTCACTCAAGGCTGTAAATAATAAATAGCTTTAATTCCAGATAAGAAAGGCGCGCTAATGGCATGCACAAGTGGAGCCTTTCAATGCAACGCCAAGCCAAATTAGCACACGTTGACCTCGGTGTTACGATTCATGCCTATTCATGAGCAAACAGACGTGCAGGAAGCTTCATCGGGCAAACAAACAAAACCCAGAACCTTTTCGCTGACGACTGCATCTCCTGGCAGTGTGTAGATCCTCATTTCACTGGTTTTGGTCCGGTGCTCGTTCTGTCTCCCGCCTTGCAGGAGCCCTGTTCCTCAGTATGACGTGACACGTGAACTGAGTGACTCCACTGGCTCTCTGACGGCGTGTTCTGGTTGATTTCAGCAGCAGACAGTTCAAGTCCTGGAAGCTCCCAGGTTCTCGCATCACAGATGATTTTAAGTGAAAACGTAGACATCCGTTTACACAACAACAGCGACTGGAGCCACGACACCAGGCCAAAGCGAGCGAGAGCCTCTGTGGGGATCGCTGCTCAGACTCCTCATCAAGGAAGACACAAAACAGAGGAACGGTTAGAGGCTTCCAGTTGCATGCAGTTAGAACTCCAACGCTGGATCACATGACACATGCGGGTGGAGGGGGTGGAGGTGGAGGTGGAGTGGGTGGAGGTGGAGGTGGAGTGGGTGGAGGTGGAGGGGGTGGAGGTGTGGGGGGGGGGGGGGGTGGAATGGGGGCACAGGAAGAGGAAGGTGTGAGACGAGGTTCCTGTTTCGCTCACTGTGGGTCAGACGCTAATCACAAATCTCTCGGGAGGCTCCCCCCTCCACCCCCACCCCAGTACACCCTAAAACCACTCTCTCTCACACACACACACACACACACACACACACACACACACACACACACACACACACACACACACACACACACAGCAGTGCAGACACCGATTCCTCTGCTCTTGAATAACCTCACCGGGGGCAAACGACGAAGACAGGACAGAGGGAGGGAGAGAAATGGGGCAAAATTACCCGCCTTCTTACAGAGGAAGGGAGAGAGAGAGAGAGAGAGAGAGAGAGAGAGAGAGAGAGAGAGAGTGTGTGTGTGTGTGTGTGTGTGTGTGTGTGTGTGTGTTGCCTTTTTGAAGCCTTCCTCACTCAGCCGTCACACAGCTACGGGGCTGTCGGCTTGTCGAGGATTTCTCCTGGATGTGTGTGTTAAAAGACCCTCCTGTGGAGAGAGAGAGAGAGAGAGAGAGAGAGAGAGAGAGAGGGAGAGAGAGAGAGAGAGAGAGAGAGAGAAAGAGAGAGAGAGAGAGAGAGAGAGAGCGGCAGCCCTGATTAAATGCTGGAGCCGTCATGCCTGCGAGCCAGCCAGGAGATTAATATCGGCGTAACCTGTTACTTAATTCATTATGGGGATACAGGCTAATTTGATTTGATATTATTTTAATAAAGTTCTGTGATATCCAAGATTGTTTCAGGCTATCAAAATAATTTTCCAGTTATTACAGTTCGTCAGGCAGGTCCCTTTGATAGCAGTGGCTGGCCAGGCCTGTCCTGAATACATTACAACCCCCCGCTCCCTTTCCGTGAACACAGTCTCTCTCACACACACACGCACACACACACACACACACATACACTCCTGTTCACATGTTCCCCTAAATATCTGACTTTCCCAGCCGTTCTAATGTTCTGGTAACAGATAAACAGCAGGTGCACGTGAAAAGCTAATATAGCACGGACAAGTCATTGTTTTTCTCCAACAGTTTAATTTTAAAACGGTGAATCTGCCCCACATCTGAAATGATAGGAAACATGAAACAGTATCAAAAGTTTGTAATTGATCTTTTTAAATTCTCTAAATACAGTTTTAAACCTGGAAACTGTGAACAGCTGACGCCCCCCTCAGCCATGGGCCATGTGGTCCTCACGCCGTCCTGCCCCCCTCCAGCAGCAGCCACTTCCTCCGGTCGGGCTCCGGCTCTGCCGGTTCCACCTCGCAGGTGAGGAAGTGGAAGATAGAATCAGCGAGCGCAGAGCGACTCTGCAGCCGTGTCCTCGCCTTTGGCGATCAAGACTCCCGAGCCTGAAATCTATGGGAAGATGAGCATTTGCATTAAAGGTGAAGCTTTGGGGAAAAGTATTGACCATTCATGCAACTGCTGGAAGATTTTCCCCTGGAGGACTTTTACACTTCTGCAATCCTCCTTTTATCACAGAGAGCATCTGGGCTTCCCGTGACTTTTTAGAATCCCAGTAATTGTATAAATTTGCTGGTTTATTGTGATTGATTTCCTGCTGCTTTTAAACTCTTCACCTGCTTTACTTTGTGTTTTAAACGGTTGAAAGATGCTTCAGTCACACAAAATAAACCCGACGAGGGAATTTTAACACATGCAAAACCCCACAGTGGCAGATCCTACAGTGAATCCATTCATTTTCCATTCCAACAATCCATTCATACATCATTCATTCATTCTTCCATCCATCCATCCATCCATTCATTCAACATCCATCCATCCTTCCATGCATGCATGCATCAATCATCCATTCATTCATCATTCATCCATCCATCTATCCATCAATCCATCCATCCATCATCCATCCATTCATTCATCATCCATCCATCCATCTATCATCCATCCATCCATCCATTCATTCATCATCTATCCATTCATTCATCATCCATCCATCCATCCATCCATCCATCCATCCATTAATTCATTCATCATCCATCCATCCGTCCGTCCGTCCGTCCATCCATCCATCCGTTCATCCATCCATGCATGCATGCATCAATCATCCATTCATTCATCATCCATTCATCCATCACTATCATCTGTTCATTCATCATTCATCCATCCATCCATCCATTTAATCAGACATCATCTATCCATCCGTCCATCCATCGTCTATCGGCCATCCATGCATCCATCCATCCATTGACTCAGCCATCTTCTATCAATCTGTCCATCCATCTTCTATCCTCCATCCATCCAAGCATTTTCTATTATCCATTCATCATCCATCATTTATCCATCCATTCATTCATCAACCATCTATCCATCCATCCATCCATCATCCATCCATCAGATGACGAGGTTGAACACTCAAACCCACTCAGGAACGATTTACTGTCTTTACAAAGTAATGATGAGGCTCAGATTTGCCTCTTGTGCCAATCATGTCTACATTGTTTCCCATCAAATGCTCATTCATACGACTTTTACATGAAATCTATGGATGATATTTCCTGAATTATACCCTACTGACACATTTTCTTTCAAAAAGAAAAAAAACAACCACTTTATTTTATTTTCAGGAAACAGTTCAAATCCAGACCTCATGTTTTCACCAAACACAGCTACAACAAAACACTAAATTGGCCAGGGTAATGCTGCATTTCTTCATTGCCAAAGTTGAAGCAGGTTAAGCTTCTTTTGCCAGGCAACCACTTATTTGTTTCGCTGGAGCCTGTTCTTTCTCTCTCTCTCCTCCTCCTCTTCTTCCTCCTTTGTGCCGAGGAAAATAGAAATGCCAGCATTTTCCTACAAAATCCAACCCAGGGACACACAATGAAATGTTGCATTGTAGCTAACCTTGCTGGTGATGGTGTGTTCACAATAGCAGGAGTAATGTCTCAACATAAATTTTACACTGTTTTATAGATGTTAGAATACTGCTGGAAGCCGCTTTAATCAGAGCTTTCTCTTCCTCTCTTTTACTCCCTGCTTTTCTTTCTCCCATCACCAATGTCATCCATTCATTATTAAAGCTCCCCTCGCCTCGTCTCTCCTGTGTTCTGCTCTATTAGAAACCCTTGTATCAGCTGCTCCGGGCTATAGAAGGACAGAGGAAGGGGGAAAAAAAATAAAATGAAGACATGTTCGGCTCTTTGCAGGGGGCGTGTAAGTCGCCTGTCAGCCTGTAATCACTGTGTCCGCGACTCTGTATGCTAATTCATCTCTCTATACTGCTGACTAGGACATGCAATATAAATGAAGTTTGTTGGACTGCACAAGGGCTGACTTGAATAAAAGATCAGGGTCCTGAGGAGATTCAGGGCTGTTATTAGCCATGTGGAACTTCACATCCACACCACCAGAGACCTAATGTTGTAATGAAGGCCTTTTTACATGGAAATTGGCATCTTTATCCCTGTCAGAGAGGGATTAGTATGACTGGGGCTACATTGTACATTAGCAGTGTGAAGGATGCAAGGCGAGGAGGAAAATAGAAACCAGTGCAATGGAAATGTGCGCAGCACAAACAGCATTATTTTTCCTCATTATATAGAAAATAATATGCGAGGCATTTGAATTTCAACATGTTTTCTACATCGTGAAATGTAATCTGAGTTCCACACATGGAGGACAATATGCCTGGCCTGAAGAAGTAAACCTCCACGGCGCTGCTGTGCAAACGCAACTCCAGAACGGGCTGGCTGTAGGCATCAGCGAGCAAACCTGCCCTCAGAATCATGCATCGCATGTTACAGAAAATTATGGAACCAATTTCTTGAGCGATATTTGAGAATGCTAATTTTTTTTGAAATAACTGTCTTATCCACATTGTTTTATAAATGTGCTTTTATGCTCTCTGTATATCCTGAATAACAAACGCTCACATTTATAAGAAATTCAAAGTCACCAATCAGCCTAAACTTCCTCCTCATTATGGAGAAAATCCCAGGATGTAGAAGATCCACACAGGCCCAGGGAGAACATGCAGCCCTGAACCCCAGTGTCAGTCCAACTTGTTTGTTGGAATCTATTTCTTTTTGTCTGAAAACAGACACTGGTCCCTCCTGCGGTGCAGCGCACATTCAAAGCCACTCCTCCACCGTGCCGGCCCAGGATCCAGGCTTGAAGCAGTGACGGTGGTTTTGGATTCGATCACTTAACAAAACATATATACAACAACTTAGCACAGCAGAGTGATATGAAACGTCCTGAAACAAGAAACTAAATGTAAATGTGCGAATTAGAATTCCCAGTAAATGCCGGTATCAGCAGGCAGTTGAACTTCCTAACACACACTCCATCAAAGCCGCTCGGCTTCACGGCTGTTTCCGTCGCTGAACGTTCCACAAGTGGAAAATTAGCTTTTTAAAGTTTCATCCATGTCACGCCGACTAAACCTCTCAAACTCATTTGTGCTCATTAAAAATACAAATTTGTTTGTATTTCATCCCAGAAAACAGCTCGGATGCCTTGAAGTGGTTGAAATGAAACTCTGCACCTTTTGCCTTCATTCACAGACATTTGAATATTGATGCTGTCGACAGCGAGAGAGTGTGTGGCAGCAGGAGGTGTGTTAAACATTAAATCAGATAAAAACGCAGCCGGGGTCGGCGGCCCGCTCCGGCTCTGCTATCAAAACAGACGCGCCGCTTTGTGCATATTTGGGAAATGTGGAAGCGTTTTGCTCTCCGCTGAGCTGGAGTCTGGAGGTCAGGGCCCGGGTCCCCCGGAGGCCGAGGGAGGGGCAGGTGTGGGGTCGTCCGCATGCTTTCACTTTCCTCTGCTTGTTTTTCAGTTTTCTAATTTTCGGCGCCCCTCCTTCCCCTCCTGAAATCGTCCCTGTTGTTGTTTCACGCGTCGGTTTCGGGGAAGAGAGGAGAGGAAGGAAGTGGCCAAAGTTAACGGAGCGAAACTGAAATCAGCTGCTTTTTCACATTTCTCTCTCCGCCTGCAGGATTTAGTCACATTAAAAAGTCAACCAGGAGAGGTTACAATCATAATCCCTTCCAAGCATTCATCCTCAATTTCTCATCGTCAAAACGTGTCAGTTTTTTTTTTTTTTTTTTTTTTTTTTGCTTTTTTCTTGCAGAAAGGTTTTGTAGACGATGTCCGTTTTCACAGTGGCAGCGTTTTCAAAAAGTTGCATTTTCATCACTTAAAGACGCCGTCGTGTAAATGGAACGTAGGACGGCGTCTTTCAGACTTCTGAGTACATCATGAAAATGTTCACATTTGATTTATTCCCTGTTCAGAAAACCCGAAGAAGTTAAAATGTAAAATGTCTGCATTACGCCTCCTGGTACACCGGATTCTTCCCAGCACTGCCAGGGTCTCCTTTCTTCTCTGAGGTTTGAGCTGAGAAGAACCTGAAGTTCTCCAGGTCAACAAATACAACAATTACCGGGGTCAGAGGTCACGGGTCAGCCTGATCGGGTTTCTTTGCTTTCCCACTAACCTGCAGCGCACCTCTGGTTATTACAGCTGACTGCAAAACATTTACATCTCCAGGACTTGATGCAGCCTCGGCTCAACTCTCGACTCTCCAGCCCGACAAAGAGAAGGCGAAACATCCACAAACTGATCAGCAATCGGAGAAATAGTGTGAACTCTCGTTGTGTCTCTCTGCGCTGGATAAACAGCCGGGCTCGCTCTCTGAAGAATCGCTCTGTCGGGAGCAGAGAATGATGAAAAGCAGGACTTTCATTAGCAGGGACTGATGAAGGGATGGGAGCGGCACAAACAGTTTGGTTATTTTCACTGTTTCTCATTATTAACACATTATAACAGCCTCTCTTTTGTTTAGTGTGAGGTTTTGTTCAGACTGCAGATATTCCAAAGTACAAAGAGCTGCATTTCAGTGTTTTAATTCACATTTAAATGATCTTTTGTTTGACTTTTTTTTTAAATAATAAAACTTAAATCAGCTTATATTTCTATTATCTTTGCCTTAATCAGGGCATGGAGGCTTCTGCTTCACCTTAAGATGAGTTCTATGGGAACAACATCCTCCTGTCTCTCTGAGTAGATCTCATTTATCTGGAGGTCAAACAGAAATTCTTATTATTCGTATGCTTTTGGTTGGTTCTGAGCAACAGGGTGAGTCATAATATAAGAAATGTGTGATCACGCACCTATTGAACCAGCGACGGATCCTCTTTATTCACAGGTCCGGTGCTTTCTGGCTGACCAGGCAGGTCCCACTGAATCACACTGCACCAGCGACCGCCGGCGAGGCAGCATCAGCTGCAGTTTTTTTCCAGGCCTGTTGAAGTTTCACCGAAGATTCTGACTTCCGTGACCTTTCCCGGATATTCGTTGGACTTCTTTTTCTCTGGATGTGGTCACACTATTCTGATTGCATTTACACTTGCTGAGATTCAATCACTGCTCCACAGTGGTTCCCCTCTCAATGCCTCCCACGTGTCTTTGTGTCTCACGTTATCAGGCGTTTCTCTTCGCCTTTATAAGATCACACTTTAAAATAATGTGTAAATAGGACATAGATATTTGTTAAAGAGCGGCGGGCTCAATAGAAGACGTACAGGAAGCGTCAGCGCAGACCTCACGGTGGATAAAAGATGAAAGAACTCTGACCTATGGTGTACCTCTGCATGCGGCGTGTCGGGAAAAGAGCCATTCTTCTCCTCATTCTGTGGTTAAAACGACAGACTGTAAACCTGTTTTACACACGGCTGTAAAGAAGTCCTTACCCTCTCCCGGGGTCTGGGACAGGCAGCCAGCAATTTTTTTATGTCATTGTACTTTTTTTTAACAATAGTATTTATTGTTGTGTCTTGAGCGTGTGCGGCCCGGCGAGGGGGAGGGAGAGAATCCGAGAGGCACAGCGCTGAGAGAGTGAAACGCACCGACTCCAGGGAGCAACTTCCTTCTGTGTGCGTGACGACTTTCACAAGGGATGGAAAAAGAATGCAAAAACTGCCGTCTACTTTTAAATAAGCTTCTCTTTTTTCGCACTTTTTCACACCGGTGTTACTGAAAACGTATGTTCCTGTAGCTTTGCCCACTTTTCCAGTCTGATTGGCTTCACAAGGAACTTACAGTTCTTGGATTTTTTTAATCGCTGTCTTTGTTTTTTTTTGCTAATTCTAAAGGCTGAGATGAAATTTGTGGACACAGCTCAGAGATTTCTTTTATTTTTTTTCTTCCCTGACAGCCAGAGACAGCCGCGACTCCCCGGAGGGATGTCAGTGGAGAAGGGAGGGATGATGTAAAAAATGGATAAAATTTCATGTCCTCATGACTTAAACAGTGCTGGCCACAACGCTCTTCTAAAATACAGAAGTTTAAAGCTGCACACAGCTTTCATGTGGCTGATGCCGCTTCTACAACTTAACGCTCAACAACACCACACATGATTATCGCCCATGTTTTTGGCAAAACTTCGGACTTTGCGAAATTAGGTTCGGTTTTATTATCTGCATCTTGACTGCCTGGGTTAACACCGCTAGCATCGCTTTCACCAACTGTTTCCACATTGTCTTTGCCTCCGTTTACTACCTGCCCAGCACCAGACAACACACGGGCACCGTCAGCATCCATCTGCTGAAGCAGTTTGTGTGTAAAGACCGAGGCTGGAATCGATTTATGAGGTGGATTTTGAACGTGAGCCTCAGTCTATGCAGATGACAACATCGTATTTAAATGTATGAAAATGTATTTTTTCCCTTAAAAAACTGACTTTCAGCCACATAATGTTAAACATATTTAGTGCTAAAAACAGTTCATCTTGAAGAATTTACTGACTTTATTACTTTATTATTCTTTATTCAACTGACCATAAATACACTTAAACCCAAACATTCCGATGTTGGAAAATGTGGAAATGCCAGTGTTGAAGAAAAACACTTCGTTAAAGTATAGCTGATGCATTTTAATTCTGGACATATAAACAACTGATATGATCCGTGACGGTTCAATAGAAAGAAATCTTACCTGTACCTACCCCACAGTCTACCTAGGCATTGCTCCTGAGCACGTCCATCCCTTGAAGACCACAGTGATGGAGACGGCCAGCAGGAAAACACAGCAGCTCACAAAAATCAAACCCTCTTCAAGGTGAAATGAGTTTATGGACTCAGAGGCCTCCAGTGGAGCGTCTTCAGGAAGCAGTGAGACATGTTGTCATGTCAATATGAAGCAAAATCTCTGAGGAAGGTTTTCAGTGCTTTGTTGAGTCTTGACAGGAGATTCAAACTACAAACTACTACTAACAAGGTTTACATGCTTTGGCGAGAGCGCGTCCCAGAAATTAAACCAGAAACCAAACACCACCACATCCTCACCTTCTCCTCCACTACTAATACCCATAAAATGGATAAAAGAACTGAAGTAAGACAATTTAACATGGAGGTAATGGAAACCCGTCATCCGTCTGAGCAGGTCTGAGGGGAGGAGGAGCCGATCTGATCTGACAGGGCGAGGACACGACGCGTCCCGGACAGGTGGTCTGTCCATCAGTAGGCACACACACACACACACACACACACACACACATAGTGGAGGACATGCAAACTCAACACAGAAAGACCGTATTTCAACCCGGATCGTCTCGCTGTGAGCCGAGAGGATAAACCACTGCTCCACTGCCCGGACAGGAGACACGAATAAAAGCCTTAAAATAACTTTAGAACGAAAGATTTTTTTTTTTTTTTTTAAATAACAAAGGACACTGGCTAAATGTCTAAAATGAGGAACTGAAATCAATAAACAAATGAAAGAAAAATGATTTAATGAACTGAAAGAAATTTGAAATGAAGGAAAGAAAAATCATAAAGAAAATAAGATAAAATAATCAGTAATAAAAATAAAGAATAATAATTTATTAAAAAATGCTAAGAGTCAGATAAATAGTGAAACATGTGTCACATAAATAAATAAATAGATTTCAAATGTGTGTTTTCAGCCTTTCAGTGTGAATCCTCTGCACCACCACAGCTCTCACCACAAACTCCGTTTACACACCAGGGAGAAATGAAAGACCTGACCGCTCAGAAAGCCAGAATTATTACATCAATTCTAATGAAGAAAATAAAATAAAGAGCCTTAAAATCAGCTCAGATTTGAACACGGCAGAGACTCTGAAACAGGTGTAGTGTTTCTCTCGCTCAGCTTCTTTCTCAGTCGCAGCTGCAGACTTCAGAAACTGTGGGACGCAGAAAGTTTTGATTTGTCAGCTCGTTTCACTCATTTGGGTTTCAGTCTCCTGAGGGCACACACTCCCCACACACACCTTCAGAGCAGGCTGTTTTTCTCATAAACATCATTCATTCTGAACTCTTGGTACATATTTCGTATCAAACATGTAGACATGAAATGACAATAACGAGCCTCGCTGCATTTAACATTTTAATGTGGTTTTTAAATGTGACAAAAAAACATCTGAAATTAGAAGAAAAACTGCTGCAAACTCCATCTGTCCATCAGCATTTCCGTTTCCTCGGAGCGGATCTCCTCCACCGCCCCTCCAGACCCCCCAAACCACCCAGGGTCACGGCGAAGTTTTCTCCCAAGCCGCCACTCTCACATCAGAAGTTCATACTGGCATTGAAGAACCATCAGACGCTGGCAAGTCGTGCCCCCGATCAATGATTATGCAAACACCGCAGACCCTAATCAATCTGTGAAATATAAAATAAGGACAAACGATAACATGGAGACGGAGCACATCTCGTTCCTGCCTCGGTCGGATGAACGTGTTTAAATAGCAAATATTAGAATAGCAAAGCGTCCACTGGGCTTTTATGTGATGGGGCCTTGCGTTTTAGTTGGCACACGGTTCAATATTTGAACAGTATTTACAGGCAGGGAGATAGAGAGGCATAAAAAAAGTGTTTTAACTCTAAAATTATATTGCTCGGAGTGATAGTGGTAGTAATAAAGAAGTTATTGACCAAATGATATTGATCGACAGCTCCTCGGGCAAAACAAGCCGACCTTGGTCTCCCTCTGTGCCTTGCCCTCCCTCCGCCTGCCCCCCCATCCCCCCCCCCCCCCCCCCCCCCCACCCCACCCCCCTCCACTCTCCTCCCCCGGAATTCAATAATATATTATTTTACACAGTTTAAAGCCGGACAACAAATAGCTGCGCAGCACAAGGTGAGGCATGGCTGGTAAATTTTTTATGGCTATTTGCCTGCAGGAATTTTGGCAAAGGACTGCATGAGGGTGATTAAAATCAAGACCGTCAAGCCTTGATTAGGGGTTGCCATTCAACAGAAGGCATGGCAGGGAAAGAATGAGCGGCAGAGAAAGGTTAGGCAGAAGAAAGGGAAAACCAGAGGCGATGTGTTCCTTCCTCCGCTCGGCATAAATCAGATAATGACCTTGAAGTCTTTGCAGAGAGCGAGGCAGCGGTAACTACATCCAAGCCCCGTCCCCTGGCTTATTCACAAGGTCGGCGGAGGGAAACAATGGCCATTGATTTGGCCCTGAAGAGGCGGGGAGAATGGGCCGAGGTGATTGTCACATTACACTCTTAAAAAACACACTTTAACACGCGAGGGTTGGCGAGTAGCGGCGCTTTGAAAGTGGTCACACGGTTCAGCCCTCAGACGAATCCCAAAACATTTCAACAACCAGAGGAGTGGAGGGCTTTACGCTTTTTTACATCTTCTTAGGAACAAAGGGAAGAAGAAAGAGGTGGATCTGCAGGAGAGGGGGAGACCTTGTTAACCAGAGCACGACTTCAAACACTTTCCGTCCGCCTTGTTCCTGTTTACAGCAACTCAAACACAATCAGCGGCGATCTATACGCCCCGTGGTGCTCGCCATGCACTCTCTGTATACGTTCAAACAGCATTGCTGCAGCGGCTCGCAGCTTTGTTCCGGCGAAGCAACACCGATCCAAACACACGCCTCTGATTGTCTCCTGAATAGAACAGAACAGAAATGCTTTTCTACCTTGGCCGTGTTTGGTGAGCCACCGGTCAGCGGGACAAAGAATCAAGACCTTTGACTGGACCGTTGGTAAAGTTACCTGCGACGACACCGGCCCTCTCCTTTCTCTGGCCTTCGATGACCTTCTGCTTGACAATAGAGTCATGGCCTCGGTTGGTAAAAAGTACCAATAAAGAACTCCAGCTGAACACGCCAGCCGGCTGCTCGTTGTGTTTCGGGGAGATTATCCATGTTGCAGTAACTTTAAGTAGTGTGGGCGGCGACAGATTCCTTCCGCTCTGCCCTCGAGACATGAGCGTGATTTAGATGTTGCTTCTACGCAGAAGCCTACACACACGCCCACGCATGTGCCCGACACCGCGCCGGGTGTGTGCACGCTTCTGCACGGACAACTCCAAGACACTAGGTGGCGTACGTTCAGATGCCAGAGTTTTACCTTCTCCACGACTCATGGGTGCAAATATCGGATCGGCTGAACATCTGGAAGGCTGAAGAAAAGCAGCAGCAGCAGCGGATTCAGTGTGTACACTGTGTCTGATGGACATTAATGTCCCAGCGGGTACAACAGGCTGTCCTTCACAAGGTTGCAAGTTCGATCCCCCATTTTCGGTTCAGAAAGTGTCCTTGAGCAAGACAATGAAGCCCAAACTGCGTGTGTGTGAACGGATGACTGTAAAATCCATTCATCATAATTTCGGTGTGTCTCTGTCCGTCTCCAGTCAGCTAAAGAGAGTTACAGAGGACTTGTAAATGCAAATATTTCCACTCCATGCATGCAGTTTGACTGCTTCGTTGTTATTTTTGAGCATCAATTTTATTTTTTCATCCAGAAAATTCACCATAACTAGATAAAAACAATAAAACCTGACTGATACAGAACAGCAACGTGAGCTTGTTCATATTATGTTACACAATCAAATTAAGTGTATTAAATACACCCGATTCCACTGAAATGCACCGAGAGCTTTTCACCCACACACTGCTGAACCTCGTGCCGTGCTTCTTCAATAGGTTGGAAAAGAATAACCTGATTAATCTCGCGGGGAAATTATTTAAATGGTATTTAACAGGAGCAAGTTGGGTTCAGTATCTTGCTCAAGGGCACTTTGACAGGTAGGCTGGTGGACATGGGGATTTGAACCTGCAGAGGAAAGACGATCATTAGACCAACTGAGCAGCATTTTTTTTTTTAATTAATAAAGTTCATTTCCTTTGTTTTCTGATGTTTTCCTAAACGAGGAAAAAAGTGAAACGCGATGCAGTGAAGAAGAATGGAAACCGGCAGTTAGCATTAGCATCAGTGCTAAACGCTAGCAGGTTCATTTATGGAAACAAGCAAGACGAAACCTGCAAACAGCAGTTTCTCAGAAGTCTGCCGGCGTCAGCGAGAAGAGAAACGGCGGAAAACACAGGATTTCACGTGAATAAATGAAAAATCTTTATTTCTTCATTTAAATGTATTTATTTTTTTTATAACTACAATAACAGATATTGCAAACATTAATTTAAAAAATCGACTCCTACTTTGACGTTGGTCAGTTTTTATGAATGCACTGATAAATGTGGAGTCTTCTGAAAACAGGCAGTTCATCGCACAAAAAGACTTTTCATTAATAAAAAAGCTCATGTTTAATAAATTCACTGATCCAGCTCTGACTGTGTGTGACTCCGAGCTATAATGAGACGTGGCATCAACTGAAGCAAATCTCCACAACATTTTATCTCCACTTCTGAAGCGCCTGTAGCTCCAAATTTTTCTTTTCTTTTTTTTTTTTTTTTTTGCCATTTGAGAGGATTAATGGAAGCACTGTCATCACATTGTTACTGTATCTCACATTCTTGACTTTATTTTTCTTGAACTGTGACACACACACACACACACACACACACACACACACACACGAGACATTGACTTTTGTTTACGAGGATATAAAACCGATCAGGCTCCAGCCATGTTTTCCGAGGTGGGCTGAACATGGAAAGGGACATCATGTTGCTGGCAAAGCTCCAGCAGAACCAACAGTTTAAACCTTCCTCTGCTGTTTGTGTCTGGTAGGACTTTGTCTTCATCTTCATTCTTTACTAATCACTTATTGGCTCTTCTTATAATTCATGAGCTGATCACTGCAGAGAAGCAAAGCGAATGAAGGGATTGTTTCTTTCATGCAGGAATAAAGCGTTTGGTCTGTGCTGGAAAAGTTGCTCATCAGCTGGTCTCATATGCTGCTTGAGTGTGTTTGTAACACGGATTGTGCCTCCTTCACACGCTCCAACACGTCCTTTAGCACATGACGAGAAAAGCTGTGATCGTCAGCCACGCAAACTTCTTGCCAAGAGCCGGGACCCCTCGCGGTGTTTTCCTCCATGGCCTGAAGGAGTCGGTGCGGGCGCCACCAGTGTGAGTCCCGCCGTCGGGAACAGAGCGGCCGGGCCCGGCCCGGGACCGCGAGGTCAAACTCCACCGCCAAGTTGGACGGAGTCGCCGCGGCTCCGCTGGCGCCGGTTTGCCAGCTCGCTCTGTGTAGGAGTGAGGTATTTCCCTGTGCCTGCAGACTTTTCAGACGCATTTGCCATGTTGTGTGTTCAGAAAGGCTCTGAGGCAGCCGAGGAATCGGCTGCTCCGTGTTACAAATGAAGGAACCGCCATCTCCCCCGTCACGCCTCTCCTGTGCTGAAAAGACCCAGAGTTTATCAGACAATCACTGTGGAATTCCAAAATCTGCATTGCAGTTCATATATTTATAAGAACAGTCGTCCTCAACTAAACCCAGCATATCCATAAGATTAATCCCAGAGGGGGAGCCGGATCAGTGACGTGAATGTTGGTGATTGGCTTTCCTGGAAGTTCCAGTCTGAACTTCAAAAACTTACAGTCACAAGACCAAGCAACGGCGAGGCTTAAAGATTCCTGTTATCCTGTGCATTTTGGCTTTTTGATGGTTTTAAATCTGTCAGGACCAAGAAGATGTCAAATTAGCAAGTTAGCAAATTTTATTTGAAGAAAAAATAATACTTTGTGCTTTAAAACATTTGGAATGCAGCTAAATAAACAAGGAAAAAAGGCCTCTTTACTCTGTCTTGGAAATTAATACTTCAGCATTATGAATGATTCTTCTTTTTTTTTTTTGAACAGATCAAAATAAACAGGTCAGTATTTTTATTCTGCACCTTGCAGTTAGCTTCAGCTGAGGACGTCTTCTGCCTGTCCTTCACTTCATGTGTTGATCAAGACTGAAATTTTAATCTATTCAAAGAACAACTCCCCGTTTACATGACAGAGTTTCTGTGAACTCATACATGGTGTGTCTTCGTTTCAGAGGAGTTTCAACATGTTGACATGTTGGTCATTTCTGCAATTTAACCAAGCATGCCTGCAGAGAACGATACAGTTTTCACTGTTATATTGTCCAGTTTTTACCTCATTTGTTTGATCTGTCATCTCGTTTCTTCTCGCTCTGTGACTTGTGTTTCTCTGCTCCTTTCATTGTCCTGACGTCTCCCTCTGTCACATGCTTAAATATGTCTCCTTGACAGGCTGGGTTCATTATTCATGTTGTTGACTGACTGTATGCATGAAGGCACACTGGGCTAAAGATGAACCGGCCCTGGTGGGACGAACCGAGTCGTCTGACCGGAACTGAAGAAGAGCAGTGGCGAGCGCGGAGACACTGGGACGGACGGAAGACTCTCAGCTGTAAAACCAGCAAGTCCCACGATAATGTGACTACGAGTCGTTCAGTATCGTCCAGTTTCCTGCAGCTGGCCTGTGGCCTCAGAACAGATGAGTTTCCATCTGTTTGCATGGAGACAGAGCTGGAGTCTGTTCATTTTGAGATTTTGCATTTTTCCTAAAAGAGTTTTGCAAACATGAGGAAATGAGGGCGTGAAACGTGAGGAAATGGTAAAAATGTTGCTAAAACTTGCTTAAAGCAGCTACGATATGAAACCATTTCAATTGTAGTAGTTGTCTGTTAGATCACAGTTAGTCTTCTTCAGTTTTTTTGTGTGCATTAAGCACATGTAAAATATACATACAGCATTGTGAAGATATGAGGAATCTCTGTTCTAAAATCCGATCACAGTGGAGAACAGGTGAAACACAGCTTGATTAAAGCGAGGGCGTCCTCGGAGGAAGGGGTGGGGGGGGAGCGGGGCATCAGTTCATCGGCAGAGCGTGCTATCACCCTCACCTCACTTATCCTGTGCGAACACGATCGTCTTGTTCGTTTGCATGTCAGAGATGCTGATGGAGGAAGAGATGGCGGTTATGCTCGGTAAAATATTAATTCTGCTTGCAGGCCAGCCAAGTGAAACATCCAGCGACTTGGCAGACATGGAAACTCGCAAAAAGAAGGAAGGCTGGTGCATGTGTGTGTGTGTGTGTGTGTGTGTGTGTGTGTGTGTGAGAGACAGCGGGTTGGACGGGATGTGGCTGTGGTGGTGGGTTGAATCCATTACTGAAGTGCCAGGATGTTATCATTTCATACAAGGTCAGTACGGAAGATTTCAATTTGCGCCGGTGTCAAGACAAAGAGTTCACCTTGTTTGGCTCGTTCTCGTTCTCGTTCTCGCTCTCGTTCTCGCTCCGGCTCTCGTCCTCGTCTTCTCCTTCCTCTCTCCTCTCCACCTTGTTTCACTCTGTCATCCTGCGTTCAGCTCGGCGACTCTCGTGAAACTCGGCGGTGGCGCGAGCCGTGACCTTACCTCTGGCGACTTAAAATTCACCCCACAAGTCTGTTTCTCCTCACACACACACACACACACGCACACACACACAGCGCCTGCCGTGGGAGAGCTCCTCATTTACATCAATTATGGATAGTCAACTTCCATCGCCGTGGCCCGGCGCTGCATATTTCATGGCGAGGGGGTATTTTATGAGTTAATGTGTCCAGTTGACATGCCTCTGAAAGCTCTGGCCTGTCCCTTACTCCGGCAGCGCACGCAAACACTAATCCACTGCGCCACTGTGTGTGTGTGTGTGTGTGTGTGTTACCGCTTCCCTCGCCACATCATGCATCCAGCACAAATGTGTCTCTCAACCTCAAAGTAGGGAAAGTGTGTGTATGGGGGGGGGTATGAGTTCCTGCATGGTTTTAGAAGTGACTCCTCTTCCTTTTCTCTATTCGCTGTTTGTTTGCAGGAAAACAAAACTCCTGAGAAGACGACCGGAGCGCGGATGTGGGCGGGGGAACGCGCAATTAGCAAATCGACCAACATCCAGCGCAACTTTTTAACCCCTTTCACAGAGAAGGCCTGTAAACAAAAGCCGCTTCCAGAGCTCATTATGCCTGCTGTCCTCTCCGTCTCACTCCCCCCCCCCCACCCCCGACTCGCCACCACCACCGCCACCCTCCAACCCACCCACCCAGCCATGAACCCTCGCCACCGCCGCCATCGGCGCCCGGCTCCACCACCGTTTCTCTCCTCGCCCTCTCGCCCGCCTGTTGGGGAGGTGTTACCAGCAGCTGGTGCCTTTGCATAATGTGCGAGGTGTTTATGTGCGTTTTTTTTTTAAATCTTTCTATGTGTGTGAGTGTGTGTGTGTGTGTGTGTGTGTGTGTGTGACACACCGAGAGGAGAAAGTGGGAAAGAACGGAGGCTGTTCTCGGATGGTACAAATTGCTTTTTTGACCCTGTAATTAGTGGCAGAAGACACTCTGAAGGAGCCGGTGATGAAGCTCCTGTGGCCTGATTTCAACACGGACGCATAAATTATCATTTATGGAGCACTAATGGCCTGTTGAGCCGTCCTCCTCTCAGACCGGGGCGGCAGTGGTCCGCGGCCGAGCCCGGTCATCTTTTATGCGATATCTGCGTGGCGAGAACGCTAACGATGACATGAGAGAGCGCCGGCGCTCCTCCCCTCCACTCTGCCGTCTCCTTCCATTTCCTTGTCCGTCACACACTGTCTTTTTTCTTTCATTTCCAAACTGCTCTTCTGTGGAGGGAAACAGGACACTCCTGCAGCCTCTTCAGGGTTTCCTCCACCTGCAGGGTCTTTAAATTCATCTTTGATTCCCTTTTCTATGTTGCAGCCTCTCTTTCCTGTCCCTGCTCTTTCATGTCTCAGTTTCATCCAGAAATGATCGACCGGAAGTTGCACATCCACGATTATCACTGCAAAATGATACTGAAAAAGGGCCATAATCTGGACATCAACTCACAAACCAGAACCGAGTCAGGGATTCTGATGAGCCAAAGCAGGCTGAGATCAGAGTTTCCCTGAGAAGTCTAAATATTTGAGCGGACACATTTTGGATGTCGTCTGATGAAGAGCAGATCAGCTCATCGTGGAATCGAACTTTTCTGGAGCCACAAAACCTGGATTAAAATTCAAGATGAGGATAAATCCTGCTCATAAATGTAGTTTTAGTCAGCTAGTGAAAACTTTAGTTCACATTCTGTGATGGAATTGAAGACGGAAGAGAATGCTGTCGGGGGGTTTTGCAGGACAGCGACAGGACTGGTTTTTGGACATTTCACTGCAGTTTGGACCGGAAGATTTCATTAAAATTACTTTCATGTGGAGAGCGTTGTAATTGGTGCAGCTGTGGCCCAGTCGGCTGCCTGGTCGTCTCTCAGTCTGAAGGTTGCACATCTGTCCACATGTTGAAGTGTCCTTGAGCAAGACACTGAACCCCACAACTGCTCCCAATGGATGTCAGCCACCGCACATCCACATGAGTGAATGTGACTGAGCGTGGAGAGAGGTTTAGAGCAGCTGGAAGGCGCTATGTGAAGTAAAACCATTTCATTGACTGGTTTTGTAAAAAATATAAACATTTTGAAGTGAGGAAGATCCTCAGTCTGCAGTGGACGCTGGGAAAAGACGTTTTCCTCAACCATATTTCAGATGTGAACCGACATCTTGAAATTGTGGATGACATTTTGCATCTGTAGTGTAAATCCTCCTCCTTCAGTTTTCTTCTTTCTTTTTTTTTTTAATATTCTATTTAACCAGTTCAAAGCTGTTAAGACACAGTGCTTAATTCCCTTTGCTGCTTTGCATAAATTACTCATTCTTCAGGCATATTTTATAGTTCTTTCCTGAGCAGATCTGTTGTGCTAAATGCACATGTGTGGGGTCATGGGCAGAAACATGTACGTGTGTACGTTGAACGCCGCCAAGTGTTTGACACTCACAGCGGGCAGCGTCTGCCCTTAAAACAGCTGTCATTACAGAACCAAGCAGAAAGGAATGCAATTAGACACGTCAGCCCCGCGATCCATCACTGGCTATTATGGCCTCCGCAAGGTGAAGAAAAGACAGAGTGGCCCACCGATACCCTGAGGAATCAACACACACACACACATATGGGACGGCCTGTGTGTCACAGCTCTGTGTGGAAAAAAACAAAATGACAGATGTCCTCATAAGTTGTAAAAAAAACAAGTAATCAAGTGTTTCTATTCTGGAACCGTCCAAATATCTAACACTTGGTAGAAGTGTCTTTCTATCGTTTAGCCGGGCAGCGAACATGGTGCCACTGGCAGAAGGGCATTTGGAAGGATGAAGGTGCTTTGAAAATCAAAATGAAATAGCCCCACAGGGGAACATCAGTTGGGCTGAACAGGCTTTTGTCCCAAATAACTCAGAAAACATAACAGTGAGCAGCTGAGGTTAAAGTCCCGTCTGAGTCGACGGGACTCTGAAGGCTCTTTATGGCTCTTCACCTCTGCCTTTAGTCCTTCACGATGGTATTATCCCAAAAAAATCAATGCCACAATCAGAGAACGATCATTCATTAGTGTTGACATGCTTTAAAACAGCAATTTGGAATTTTGGGGGTAAGTTTCTCCCATCGATGATCTGCTGAAATAAGATACTGCCAGACAAACCCGTTCTCATCCACTTGCAAAAGTAGGGTGTCTTCAGAGTCAAGGGAAAGGACCGTTTCTCCAGGCGGCTCCAGTTTCTCTTTGACATGTGAAATTCTGATATTGACGCCCAGGCAAAGCATCAAACGGCCTGTGATATAAGGTGCTTTATGGAGCCCAGGTCTGGAGCCACTGGATGGTCACTCTGAGTGTTTTAAATGAAAAAAAATCACTAAAGTACTTGTCGGTGTGTCACAATTACAGTCTGTTGTAAACAGTGAATTGAAGTTGACCTCTGAGGATTCTGACTTCCCATCTCTCCGTGTGATCGCGCTCCGACTCCATGAGGCTACCATCTAAACTCTGCCGGGCACACACACCATCTGTTGCAACGCTCCTTGCTCTTTTCATTGCTGAAGATATAGATCGCCCCGAAGACGTTAAAAATCAATTCAGACTTGGTCTAAATTGACCCGCTAATCTCGAGACTTGCCCATTGTGCCGACTGGTAAGTAATGAATCAAGCAAAGTAGAAAGACAAGGGGAAGAAAAGAAGGGAAGGGGTTGAGAGAGGCCTAATAGAGGGCTGCCGTACCTCCTGGACTCCCATAAACCACCAGTTAGGAAGGCCCACCACATCTTCAAACAGGCTGCCGTGGTGTGATGAGTTCCCCGAAGAGGTCCGCGGCTACTCTGCCTTGAAAGTGCTGGGATTTTTGCCGGTGTGTGCACTTTTAATTGCACTCCCATCGTTTGCCCCCCAGCCCCTCAAATCTCCCTCTCTCTCGCTCATTCTGCCCCTCGCTCGCCCTTTCTTCATAAGGCCCCCGACTGTTCACTCCTCCCCCTTGTCTCTTTCTCATTCTGTCGTTTTAGCCCTTTCTCTCTATCTGTCCATTCTTCAAAGGGGAACTTCATTCACTTTATTTTAATTTCAGAGACGGACCCTGAGGGGAGGAATGAGAGATGGCAGCGCGAGAAGGAGGCAGAAATAAGAAACTGCTTTATTTTAGTGATGGCTCTGGAGTACGAGGGCACAAAGCCTTTGATGGCTGGTTACTGGCCGGCTGTGGGCACTGCCTAATAAACAAATGAACAACCCCTAACGGAATGCCATTACTTGCTCATCTCTTTGCAGATGTGCAGTAGTTGTGATTTATGATTTCCCTGCTCTTGGCTCTTCTTCTCTTAGTTCTGGTAACTTTTTAGTAAAGCACGTCGTCTTTTACAATCAAGCTGGAGTGAGCGGTGAGGCAGTCAGAAAGGTAAACTTCACCTCTGGAAACTATGCATCTACTTATGGTCTGCTACGGCTATCCAATCGTCTGTCATCAGTAACAATGAAAACAGGACCTTAAACGAAGCGGGTTCCAGTGAAAGTGCTTCGAAATATTCTCCTCCATTGTTGCGCTTCTATTTTTGCTTGCTTTAAATCTGCAGGATCGCCCTCAGCTGACCGCTGGGACTGCAGAAACAAATAGCAGGCCTGCCCCCACCATCCATCCAGGACTTCAACACCTCCGGGGTCCGGAAGTGTGCTGGTAAAATCCTCCCCGACCCCTCACACCCAGCACACAACCTGTTCCAGCTCCTCCCCTCCGGCGGTCCTCTCACATCTCTGAGAGCCAAAAACCAAAGTGCACGGGAGCAGCTTCTCCCTGCAAGGCGTCTCCGCTCGGACGGGTTATCAGGACCTTCTTCCAGCTTCTAGTCAAACATTTCATTACTCACTTTTTTTCTTTTTTATGAGAGCATACCTGTGCTGAGGTTACTGAGGGTCGTACAGTGTTGATATATTTATATAGTGTCTGTTTTTGGACTGGCGAACCATCCAGAGAGTGCTTTGAATATTGCCTCATGTCAGTTGTGTGGACTGAAGCCTTCATTGAGCTCTAGAAGGGATGAGGCAGGTAAAGAAGATACGTATGAATGGATTATTCTTCAGGTAAGCTGCATGTTTCTGGCTCAAGAAACAAGAAACGGTCGGTGGACGAGGTGACGGATCAACAGACAGATGGACACCACAAATAAAACCCTGACGTTGACAAAGGAGGTTTTCCTCTGAACCTGTCATCCTAACGGAGTTTGTGTTCCATCCTGGTAGAAGATCAATATTAACACATTATGGAAACAGGAAGTGTGGAGTACATGATCCGATCTGGCTCAAGCTTTACACGTTGTATCAGAGACCGTGTGTGATCACAGCCAAGTGGCAGTCAACTCTGGTTCTCTTCAGGTAATTTCTGTAATCTTTCAAACGAATCTGCAACAGCGTCACATTTCAGAAGTTTGGAGATGGATGGGATGACTGTACTTTCTGGACAACAAGTCAAAAAAGGTTTCATGAAGAGAAAATATCTGAATCTTTCAGTGGTGTAAAAGAACAAATATTTGTGTGGATCCAGATGTACCTGCAGGTAATCCAGGTTTAGCAGCTACTGTTCGGTTCTGCAGGTTTCTTCTTGTGAAGAGGTGGTTTTTCCTTTCAACTGTCTTGCAGTTTCCAAACAAATGGATTTCTAAAAGAAAAACACTGGGCTGGGAGGGGACAACAAAAGAAAAATCAATTTACTTATTTGCAATTCGTGAGTTTAAATCAGTGATGGTGGCAAGAAATTCCTCAAATTTGCTTTGATTTTCTTCTCCAATAGCTATAATTAACTCAGGGGTGAAAGGGCCTTTTTCAACTGTCACATTTCATTTAGCGACTGGATAATGCTTTACTAATTGGCCAAAATGGCAAATATGGTATCAAAAATCTGCTCATATTTCCAACAAGGTCATTTTTTGCAAGATGTCCAGCAGTTGCTTTGTTTCCAGCTCGACCCTGCTATGTGTGTCGAAGCTTTTCCAATGCAGTTTGAAAGGTTTCCATACGCCCCGAGGGTCGCCGATTCCTCTCCGCCCATATCCTTTCATCTGAGTTCAAGCTTGTTCATGAAGTTTTTATACGTGACAAAAGCTACTGTTGTGTGTGCATGCCAGTACTGTAAATGCACGTCCCCGTGAGGCCTTGCAAGCTTCTGTGTGTGTGTGTGTGAAACATCAGTGGTGTGTGTCAGTGTGCAGGTGTACAGGCTGTGTGAAAGATGAGCCCTGACGATGGGCCGTCCACCTTGCCCTTTGGCTATTTCTGTACCGTGCCTTCCCCGGCGTCGGTTGCGTAATGATCTGGGAGATAGAGATCGCTCTTTGTTTGTTGTCTCTATCAGCCATAACTGGGCCTTGGTGCCAGAAGGTCAAGTGTACAGAATAAGAACAGGCTTACACAACACAGAAAGCAGAGACACACCTTTTGATGTGGAAGACGGGATGTGTGCATGTGTGTGTCTTTCAGATCGAGGGCGGTGATTGATTTCAGACAACACAAATCTAGCTGTGCAGAAGTGGACCTGCAGTGTACCATTTCAGGAGTGAACACTTTGTGGAGGGATGCTGCACTAAAGCCAGTGCTTCTTAAGATCCCGGGTTTTCTTGGACTGACCCTGTACTGTGTAGGTTCTACATGGAGGATCGTTGCTGTGAAAGCAGAAGTATAAAGTTAACAGAATAATGTTCCCCATCCTTTTCTCGCACTTTGCCCCCAAGATCCAAGCAGAATCTGGATTCACTCTATGAGCGTAGCATTCCTCCATATGTTCAGGTTGTAATGCACGTTTTGCCAACAGGAGTTCAAATGGACCTGACAGTGAAGGACAGTCATGGAGGGACTCTTGGCAGCCGGATGAGACCGGAGACTGGCTGTGTGCAGTCTGTTCCAGATCGTCTGGTCAGAGAGGCGTTCACTAAATCCTGCTGTAGATCTTGACTCCGAATCCTCAGAGAAATGCCAAAAGTTACAACAGCGTCTTCTTGGGTCTGACACCCCTGTTTATAAGCTGGCTTTCAGTTTGCACTGGGGACCACAAAAAACCAGAACTGTCTTTGGAGCTCGAAGCTGAACTGTACCGTAGAAAGTAGCCGGAGCAAACAAACCAAACGTTCCAGTTCACGGCTCAGACGCCAACCGACTGCCGTCAGTGCTACCAGGTACTGACAGCACCTCGGGGTATCAGAAGCTCAAAACAAGAGTTGTTGGTGAAAAATACCAATGAAAAACTATCTAGAACTATCTATAAAAAAAGATTTGGAATAAGTTTAAGCTCTGATGCTCATCCCAAAAATGCATTTTCTACTAATGTGGATACACTTAAATTATACTGTTCATTGGTGTAACATGAAATTCTTGAACAAATATTAACTCAATTCCTAACAGTAGCCTACAAGTGACCTAAACTGATCAAGAAAATGTAAGTTAGATCAGAGTTTTCTAGTTTCATGCTCTTATCCTGGTTTTCATTCAAGAGATTGTTTTTTTCTCGTGAGGTTTTTCTTTCATTGTGGTATTTTGTATTTATCTTGATCTTATTTATTTTGTCTTATCATTTACTTTTCTATGTGCTACATTGGTGTATGGGGGAAGAGTGAGCACTTTGTTTTTTTGTCTTGTCACACAATCAAGTACCTACCCACCAGGTTCAACGTGTGTCTTTGCTTTATAATGGAATGCCAAAGTCAATCATTTTCTTCATAAATAAAAATTAAAAACAGTCTAATACAGTAACCTTGGACTTTGGGCTTCCTGAGAGAAAGAAATACTTTAATTTGAAAATAAAATAAAAAAAAATCCAGAGGCTACAAAACAACAGCTATTCTGAAATCCTAATTTTACCAACTTGTAAAGTTCCAAACAAACCTCAGAGTCATCAGATAGTTCATATGCTCCCTGGATGTGGAGGTGAGAATAACCACAATATGGAAACATAAAAAAATACACCTTTGAGCTACAATGAAACAATGCAGAGTAATTCATCCAGCCTGAACTAAACATAAACGAGCCAAAACAGACGGGCTGAGACCAGAGAGGACAGCACTGTGGAAAGAAAGACCTCCGATGGCAGAACTGCTGGAGATGTTCAGCAGTTTACCTGGGATCATGTTCGATGGACACCTGAAACCAGACTGAAATTCAATCTTATCGGCTCATTTTTTTTGGGACATCAAATGAGGTCAAACAAGAAAAGGTCCAGCATGACGGAGGTATCATCATGCTGAAAGGCTGCTTGGCCGATTCTGAAACTAGAATCAATGAAGAATGAAATCTGAAGATTGCAGACATTTTCCTGACACACATTGGTGATCTTTGGGTTTGAGTGAAAGCTCACATCCTGACTTGATGCTTCGATACAGAAATCAGTGCAAAAAGTGACACAGTATTCATCTTTGTAGACTGTTAAGGCCAGACAGTGAAATACACACATTCCATCTAAACCTACTAAGAAGTGCTTTCATTTATAGAGATGTTTATGCTCTCAGTGAAACACAATAAAACAAAGCAGCTCTTCTTCTTTCGGTCAGGAGGTCGCTGTCACGTACATGAGAATCTTCAAGCAATGAATTGGCTTCAGGCACGTCGGCTCATCAGTATTAAGGAGAACGACGCTCATTAAAAGTAATACAGATTTTAGACACGTCATGTTGACAGAAACAGAGAGATTCTATTCAATCCTTCAGGAAAGAGCTGCAAAGATCCCAATGAAAGTTAACGGAACTGGGGAAGACTTTGAGATACAAGGAAGCTTCATGAGGAACTCCAGTTCTGTCTCCCCGAAAATGAGAGAAAACTCAAGTTTTGGAAAATGCTTTTCAAAAAGTTGAGTTTTCCCTCGTTTTCCACGCACCACAGGCAGAGTCAGTGAGTACTTCTTCTGCAGCGGCTCAGTAGATGGACCGTTTTCCTTCAGTGTGTCACCCTCCCATCCTGGTCCCGGTCCATAACTCCATAGTTTTAGAGTTTAGACAGTCACCATATGGTTTCATTCCAGAAACAAGCTCAGGCGCCAACTTGCGGCCCAATGTGAAAACTACATCATTTTCAGTCTTTCAGCCATTTCTGTGTAGCTAAAAAAAGTCATTTTCAAATAATTGTTGTTTAAATACGAAAGTTTCCTGAAACAAAAAGGCAAAAATGATGCATTTTCAACTGAGTCAGCAAGGTAGCTGGTGAACAGAGAGAAAAGAGCAGCATGTTGGACGTACCTTTGGTAAGAGGCCAGACGCACTAAAAATCCAAGCTGCTGGGAGTTTAGCTCCACAACTGTTTGCTGGACAGTTTGCCACATCATCTGCGCTCGGTGATATTACCACAATGCTGTGTTTTCACAGTTTTCCACTGCTCCCTTGTGGCCCAAACATTTATTAATTTTTCTTAAAAGCAGGGGTTTCAGAGGGGCTGCTTTGTCCTTGACATGATTTGCGCTCCGTCTTTGTTGTATCATTACTCGGCCCTGTTAGGAAGTTTTCCGACAGAGGTACGTTTTGGCACTTAAAACGGGAGAAAGAACAAACCTGCGTGGGGTCCTGGGTGGAGTGCTGCGGGGATCCGCAGAAGACATAAATAAACATCAAACAAACATAACATTTACCTGTTTGATCATTAACTTTCTCCAAGTCCTTACCTTCCAACGAGGGCCGGCGCCGGAGAGCAGGAAGAGAGAGAGAGAGAGAGAGGGAGAGAGAGGGAGAGAGAGGGGAAGGAGAGCCGGAGCAATGCGAGCTGAAGGCAGAATGTCCAGGAGGAATACATGCAGTGCCTTGCCAAATACAAAAACAGGCCTCGCTCTCGTCTTTCTTTATCCTCCTATTTTATTCCCTTTGTTAGAGGAACTCTGCGTACAGGACTTCAGAGGAGGCTGCAATGAGCACATCAAAGCACGCCGACAGATTGTGGCCCAACGGACACACTCGAAGTGGGCATTAATTTCTTTGTTGAAAATGTAGAAAAGCCGAGCACAAAGTGGGGGAAATAAAAGCAGCTTCTGTTCTTTGTTTCTTTCTTTTTTTCTTCTTCTTCTTTTTGCCTCCCCGTTGTTGCTCTGCTGTTGATTCGGCGTCTTTCCCCCCTTTTCCAGTTTCCACATGTCCGACGTGGCCCGGGTCGGGCCGGCAACTTTTTGGCTTTTCTTCTCTTTCTTTTTTTTCTGTTTTTTTTTCTTCTTTTGGTCAAACATTCGTTGAGGGAGGTTTCCGTCCTCCCGTCTGTCTGTCTTTCCGTACTTTATTTCCCTCCCTCTCGCTCGCTCCCCTCTCGCCAACTCTTCTGACAAGCTCTCTTTGAGTTCAGCCCACATGGCTCTGGGCGAAAATCAATGCCCATATGTGTCTTCAGCTGCTCTACGCTGGACTGATGAAGGTTAGGAGAGAGAAAAGGAAGACGAGCGAGAGCCCAGACTCTCAGAGAGTCCGGCTGATTACAGGCGAAATATTCATCAAACTGTACATCTGTTTACTGAAATAAGGGATGAATAATTAAATGAGAAATGCTCTCTTGACTCCTTTTTTTTTTGTTTTCCATTCCTGTCTGCCCCAGGTGCCTTTTTATTGGCCTGTGATGGATGGAGGAGAGGGCAGACTAATTGTGGAGAGGAATTAAAGATTATTACTGGAGGATTCAGCCAGGGATTCATTCACACCAGCATTCAATGACCATTAGCCTACATAGTGTTCAGCTAAGTTCACTGACCTCCAGCGGAGAATCGCAGACTGCTTATTGATTGCCATCGCCGCGCCTGGCTGTTCCGGTGTCATGGCTGGGGCTACTCACTTGTTTAATTGTTTCTCGTTGAATTGTAAAATAGCGAGTGGGAGGCAATTGAAAGAGGCTTTTAAACAGTTTGTGCTCTAACGAGATCCTTTAAGGGAACTGAGAGGGACAGATTCCTCCTTCATCTCTGCATCGCCTTCCGTCGCGCCGGCGCTGGGCTTCCGAGCATCACGGGCGCAAATCGCAGCCAAACAGGCACTAAACTTTCACCGGCGTCTCGGAGAAATCCCATCCATCACAGGCGGCGGGTGCCATTGGGCCTGGCATCGGCCCTCGGGGCGATGTTGTAACCTGTTCTCCTCCTCGGAGCAGTCGGCGCTTCGCAGCAGCACACTCTTCCCGGTCTTTTTTCTCTTTCCTTTCCTTTTCGTGCTCGCTGCGCTGACCCTTTTTAGAAATTCTGCAGAGACCACAGATACTTCCTTGGACTGTAGATGCTCCCCCGGATCTTTCGCTTCGCGCCGACCTCTTGGCCCCCTTCTCTCTGGTTTTGATCTCCCTTCCCGAGCTCCTCTGCCCCCGGAGGAGTGTCAGCGCTGGCTGAAGGGGCTTCCAGGGGGCTTCAAGGGGCCTTTCAATCCTTCATCCAGGTCTTAGTGTTCAAAGACCTTGGCCAGTCATCCAGCTGCACACACACAAGCACACACACACATACTCGCTCAGCGCTCGGCATAGAAATGCACACCGCCGATAATATAAAGAAAGAAGGAAAGAGTGCTAAAGAGAAAGAGAAAGCTGCTCTGAATTTCAGAATGAGATCAAAAAGAGCTCCTGTGAGATGTGGCCTTAGCACCGTCAAAATGAGATTAAAAATGTCAAGTGAGTCCAACGTACAGTATGCGAGCGGAATGCAGTCGATATCCTCCGTCCTATAAACAGAAATAAAGGGGGAAGCACTCACTCGTTTACGGCTCCCGCCCCCCTCCCCCTCCGTGCCTCCTCTGCGGGGTCCCGGGGTCACGTCAGCGCCGGATTACGGCAGCTCGCTAACGCTGTGTAAAGCCGCAGCGTTCCCTAATTTAACGCCGCCTTCGGGGACCCTCGCCGGTCGGAGCGCGGATGGAGAAAGCAGATGTGCCTTCCACCAGAGGAAATAGTCGCCGGCCAATCAAGCGTGAAACGCCACAGCTTAGCCACGAATTTCGTGGCGATGTGATGGGCACGGCGGGGCGGGGAGGGTGGAGGCGGCGGGGGTGGGGGGGGGGGGGGGGGGCGGGGGGGGTGACTGCGGGCAGCCACTACTCAGGGAATCTATCAGAAAAGTGTATCTGGACCTGCGGACTGCTGGGAGGGTGATTTCAGGAGGCGGCAGATTGCGGGATGGAGCGAGGGGACGGGCCAGGCAGGGGCACGCATTTACATTTGGGTGTGTGTGTGTGCACACAGTGCTCGAGGAGTGTGTGTGTGTGTGTGTGTGTGAGTGTGTTTGCTGTCTGCAAAGTTGTGTGCATGCACATCTGTGTGTGTCCTTCGGTGGTTCAGAGGGATAACTGTGTGTGCACAAGGCTTGCGAGGCCTTATCTAGATGTCCTAGTTATCGATTGGCCGACATGGGAGATAAGGAAAGGATGAGCACCCCCCTCCCACCCAGCCACAGATCTCCCATCCCGCCCGCCGGCCCGCCTCCCCCTGCTCGCTGTGATACACATGGCATGATTTAAAGCCGTTTACCTTAACCTGGCCACGTCGCAGCAGCCCCGCTTCCCGGATGACAGCAGGTTGACACAAATTTAAGTGGGGAAGTGTGAAAGCAACTGCAAACTCTTCTCCATGCGGGCATGGTGAAGGTTTGTTCATGAGAAGGTTTGATCATGATTATGATTACAAAACGAAAATTTACTTAAAGGCATATTCCAGGATTCTCCACCGATTTCGTACAACATGGCCGATTTGCCATTTTTGGAGCGCTGCGCATGCGCCTCTCCCTCCATGAGGACTGTGGGAGCGCGCACGTCAGCCGCATGTCAGTTTGTTTACATCCGCGCAGCTGGAGCATCGTCTTTCCGCGTAGGATTAAAACACATTTGTAATCATGTCGGACTCTTCTTCCAATCATACATAAGAATATGATCCGTAAAGTAGTGTCTTACGTTTTTATGCAACAGAAACACATCTGAATGGGATAATAAGCAGGTTACCTGTCCAGCAGAAACTTCGTGATCAGTTTTGTGCTTTGAAAGTCCACCACCTCGTAAAGGAATCTCTGACTGAAACATGTGTTTTGCCTTCTTTTCTATGGCCTTTCTTCTATCCTCTGCCATCTCTAACAGTGTTCTTTTTTTGTGGCTAGCCATCTTCGGAGGCGCCGGGAGGAGAAAGCTGCTTCTGAATGAGGTGCGATGGTCGCGGCTGCCACTGCATGTCACTTCCTAAACAATGCTCTGCGCATGGCGGCTCGAAACCAGAGCGCGCACCGAGGCACGCAAACGCAAACGCGTTCCCACATTAATTGGCATAATGACTGACTGCCCAATCACGATTTGGAACCAGACAATTCTGATTGGTTCTAAGGATCCTCCAGTATACCTTTAATGTTTATTGATTTTGTGATACTGCTTTGTTGAATTCAACACATCTGTTAGGAAATAAAAAGAAAGAAAGAAAGAAATACCAAAGTCTGCAGAGAAAATCAATGCAGGCACAGGAAGAACATGAAGATGCCTCACAGTAAGGTCAGGTCGAGACTTGAACCCACAACCTCCATGCTTTGTGTTACAAAGCTCCTCATGGGATCTTTAGTTAAACCTAAATAAAGTCTGGGAGGTTGGAGATGCAGACCTGGGATCAGACGTTTGCAGGTTCAGTTCTCTCATCTGACAGGCCACCAATGTGCTAAAGTGACCCTTGACCCCTGGATCCCACCGCTCAGAGCATGTGTAGTTATGATAGGACTGGTCAAATGCAGAGGAGTAACTCCCAAAGGTGTCAATAAAGTGTGGTGTGTTGGTCATTTAAGCCGGTCTTCATCATCTATTCAGGTTCCAGATCGATGTATTTCCTCACGTTCACTTACTGAAGGACATGTTAGTGTTATAGAAGTCAATGTAAAAAAAAAAAAAAAAAAGGTTGATGAGATGTAGTCTAAACCCACATCTGTTGGCTCATGAGGTTTTAAACTTTCTGTTGGTGAAGATGTAACAGAAGGTATTGGTGGAAAGAGCGTAACCTGTGAGTTTGATCAGAAACTCTAAATGGAAGTATGGAGGGTGGGATGAATGGCTGAAATGTCTCCAAGGAGTTTTAGTGCTTGGTTACAAAGTATGATAGGAAGTTGTGAATGGTGATAAAGAATAAGCAGAGCACTGAAACGTCCGCTCGACCGGAGATAAAACCTCATGTTTTCATCAGGTATTGTGTTTTTTTTCCCCCCACAATTCAGCAAATGCACTGATGGGAGCTAAAGAAGCAGCTTCAGCAGCAGGTAACCTGGACGCTTCCCTCTCTTATAAAGAAGAAAACTGTAATGGACGCGTTCTGAAAATCTGGCGGAGTCTGAGAGACATTTGGAAAGAAACCTGCAGTATTTACACATCAAGATTTGTTCCGGCGCTGCATTTGAGTTTTTGTGCCTCAGTACAGGATGTTTTCAGGTTTTTCTCTCGTGACAACCACAACCGAACAGAATTCGAAGTTTCCTCCCACCTGAACATACGCTGCTCACATTTAGGTCAGTGTGACCAGCGTTTCTTGTTTTTAGTGAACGGAATCCCTCGAGAACAGCTGGAGAGAATTATGTCTAATTTCATTCCAAACTTGTACCTTTTCTCACTTCTCTGGTTCAACATTTGTTTTTAGGGATGCACTGATACCACTTTTTTAAAGGACGAGTACATCCGCGATGTGCAAGTAAGCTGCAGGCAGCTCTGGGAAGATGCAACGCAACGCAACTCAAAACGCACCGCAGCGCGTTTCACACAGACAACGAATGGGATGAAACTAATGGATCTAGTGGGAACGAACCGTACCGTACCTCCGCTGGTCCTAATGTCTCTGTGATTAAGCGGATGTTGTTGTGCAACCTGTTTTTCTCCTCTTGATATTTTATCAGAAGATGGTTTTCAGTCTTATGTCCTGTAATTCTCGTCGGATTGCATCAGGGATATTTCATGAGTACGAGTATCGGTACTAGTATCGGTATCAGTGCATCTTTATTTCTTTTGTTGCCGTTTCAGAGTAAATGTGAAAGAATATTCACTCACAGTGGTGATAATCCTATTTATAACGCACAATGCTGGGGCTGCTTTCACTTCTTTTCTTTAGTTTGAATGAATTACCTTCAAAAGGTGTCTTTCAGAACGGACGCAGTAATAAACACCACGGTGATTATTTCAAACCTGAAAATGTGACTGCAAAACAGCATGCATCCCATATCTTCCTGGAACACAAGACAGCTTCAGAAATGGCCATTTCTGTTAGTTTAAATTACAGTAACACTGTTTCCTGGAGCTGAAAACTTGGTCTAGTGAGAACTTCTGCTTGGTTCTCACCACAGCGTTGCCTTCCAAAGCGTACATTTTAAAATGTAAAACCTTCAAGTGACGACGGAGAGCGTGGTGATGTGGAAGAAGGGAAACGTGAGTGCATGTGAATGGATCAGAATATTGTTAAAATGTGAAGTATTTTCATCTCCAACTTTTGCTGACACAGAATGACTTTTGATAAAAACACATTGAATGTCAACCTCTCTCCCTCTCTTCGTCCATCCATCCATCCATCCATCCATCCATCCATCCATCCATCCACAGCTGACATTGGGGGAAGGTACAGTCAGTCCATCGTGGGCTGCACAGTCACCAATCAGCATAGCACTGTCATACATGTGTTTACATGTCTGAATGGTGTGAAGACGATGGTGTAAGAAGTCACACTGTTGGACACAGACTAGAAGACTTTTTCAAGTGAAAACAGAAAACCTGTGTTGCATTATGGGTGTCTGTTCACACGACGACGGCGCTCGCAGCCACTGAAAACTAAACTTTTTGTCAATGGCTTGTCCAGATTCTCCTGATCCTGGTTCTCTCTTTTTTCGCTCTTTTTGCAAACAACACTAAGCTTTGTTAATATTTAGATCCAAGAGGCACATCTGCACGGCGCCTCGCTCCATGTCTACACCACTGCCTGCATCTCCTCCGTTACTGAGCTCCAGTAAACGGTACAAACCGCCTTCTGCTCAGCCCGGCTGGAGAGTGTCACATTACCACGGGGTGGAGGTAGGCTTCACGAGTGGAAGCTGGAAGTTGATGATGCTAGCAACACCTCGCGCCTCCCTTCCAGACAGTATCCAGGTGGAGTAATAGGTGTCAGCTCTGACTTCCTCCATCTGCTCTGGAAAGGCTAAACCGTGACTGATGCGTTCATGGAGACGGCGTGTTCGGTTCGCTGCTATGGAACGAAGAAATGCGTGCGACTCAGTGACGCGCCCTCACCTCCGCTAAATGCATGTGAAGTACAGTCCTCAGAGTTATTATAGGTTCCTCAGTGTCACAGATGAAATTGTGGGAGACGAAAATCTGACTCATTGTTTGAGTTGTTCCCAATGCCGCTTGCTGATTGGCAGATTTTCCAGCCTCAGAGGTAATTCCAGGTGTTGAATGCAAAGTTTAAAGAGCAAACGGCTGCAGAGGAGATCTCTAGATTGGAAACCCTGGCCTGTGAGTGCCATTGTGAAAGGTAGGAACTGTGGGATGAGGACGGACACTTGGAGGAAGACAGCTCAGACACGTGTGGATGAGGAGGAGCCGTCGCTTCAAACACATGGATTCAAATGAAGCGCTGACAGGAGCGTTTCCACCTGCAGAAACATATTTCCTGTGCATGCACGTTGCACCTTTCTGCCTTTTTGAGCACCCCTTTGTGCATTACATGTTTTCTCAGACATTCCTCCGTTTGTTTTTCCTCTCGTGTTTCCTCCCAGCAGCACAGTTTCACTGTGATAACTACATTACTTGTTTTACTGCTAATCTTTTTATTTCTCCCTACCAGAAGATATGTATTTAGTCACCTTTTTTTTTTGCTGAGCAAAAGGTCAAAACATGGCTAATTTATTCAACAGGCACAGACAGTCCCTCTCTGAAGCCGCAGTGTGGCTATTATTTTGTCTTTTGAAAATGTCTTGCCTGTTCAGGCTCATCACGGAGGAACCTGTTTGTGTATTTTGTCCTCACGCTCGACTTCCTCCTCCTCGTCCCTCCTTCTCCTCACTAACCGTCGTCTTGTTGCTTCTGCCCGAGTGGCTTCCTCTAAACACGCCACTCGGTTGAACAATTAATTATTCTAATGATAGACTGGCGCTCTGTGGCGCTTTGAACAGGGACATGGAGGAAGACGGGGGGAGAGCTCACATGCCGAGAAGTGGTCTCATCCTTGGATGGCCTCAAAGTAACCAGTTGGTTACCAAACGGTCCAGCTCATGTGTGCTCGCTGGAAATCGTTCGATTACCTCGGTTACCTATTCTCAGCCACATGTTTGGATGTTCCTGTCCTGCATCTTTACCTGGACGACCTGAAACTCAGTCTGCTGAGCAGGGCCGGGTCTACGGAGGGACAAGAGGGGGCCTGGCCCCCTCAAATAAATGTTGTGTCCCCTCAAACTAAATCCCCCAAAATATATTAGCAGGAGCACGCACCGCACCGTCCTCGCTCCGACGCTACATACGGACCCCCCCACCCCACTGAACGCACATTTGTGCCCCCCCATACACTTGATATGCCCCCCATGAGACGAATGCCTGGCGACGGGTCTGCTGCTTAGTCACTTGCCAGACAACTCATGAACTCTTTCTCTTTCTCAGTTTTCCATGCTTTCACCGTTTCACTGCAGGACCAGACTGAAGTCCCGGCCCTTCCAGCTGTGGTCATTCTCCTGTCTCCTTTCTACCTCTCTGCTCCCTCACAGGTGAGAGAACTTCTGGAAAGGAGGAGGGGAAGGGCAAACACAAAGGACAGGCAGGAAGAGGAAAGTGTGAACGCCGTGGGCTGGAAATAGCCGGAGGAGGAGGAGGAGGAGGAGGAGGAGGAGGAGGAGGGGATGAAGGTGTTGCGTTAAAGCGTGCTGTCATTGTGGAGGCAGAGCCGGCGTGCCAGGCCGGGCAGCAGCCAGTCCCCTCGGCTTCCACAAGATAGATGCTCAGGGTAGGATTTGCATATGCTATTCAGGGCATGGCTGCACCATCCTTCTCCCGCTCCTCTTTTTTTTTTTTTTTTTTTTTTTTTTTTTTTTTTTATTGTTTTTAATCACAGGCGGATGTCAACAGAATAAATGAAGTTGCGCAGTGAAGTGAAATTTTTATCACATCAGTGGTGGCTGGGTGGGAGGGGGTAGGGCTACGATGATGATGATGCCTCCACACACACACCTCGCACCCCCGCACCCCCTCCCCAGCAACACCGTACCCCTCCACCTCCATTCATCACGGGCCATATTGAGGGAGCGAAATTCAGCGGCGGCGCCGGTAATCAATGGAAGGGCTCCATATGGCGGGGATCAAAGGTGTCACATAGTGTGTGGTTCTGCTTTATTGCCAGCCAGCACTGTTAATTGGACAACAAGATCAGAGGCAATATTAAAATCCAATTAAATTGATATGAACAGATTGCCAAGTGATGTACACTAATGTATAATTGAGTATCAAGCAAATGCGAGTGGCCCGTCTCGAGCGCCGAGCTGCTGAATAAATGATGGGCGAGCCGTAGAGGACGGAAACAAGTTTGCACATTAGCCTCCACCTCCCCTCCTCCCCCCGCCCCCTCCGTTCTCCTTCCCTCGCTCTCCGTCCGGGCCCTCGGCGGTGGAGGGACACAGGCGGGTTATTTTGGAAGCGTCTCTTAAAGGGACATTTGTGTCCTGCGTGTGATGAGGGGCGGCGGAGGCGGGGCTGGCGTCTAACGTTTTTAACCTGCGTAATTCCATCACACTTGCACAGCTTTAATTTGAGTTTAATAAAATCTAAATGATTTATTGCCCCTCTTCTTCTTCCCCCCCCCCCGCCCGTTCCAAAAGCTGCGGCTAAAGCTAGCGTGCGTCGACTAATCAGGCATAAACATGGACGCCTCCCCCCGCCTCCCACCTTCCCGCCCGTCTCGGCGGAGAGGCTCCACAACATGAAGTGCTCTTTAAGAGGAAGAAATAAATAAGCAGATCGAGCAGAATGCCGTCCAAGGTGACACTCCCTGATAAGGTGCACTTGGACCGCCGCCCGAAATAATCACAAGTTCATCACCACTCATTCATTTATTAATTGAATATTTTTAGTCTTGATTTAATGCGCCGGGCTGTCGTGCTAATTCGTGACATTGGGAGGCCGATAAGGAGATTTACATTTCAAAATTAATGATATTTTGGCTCCAGCGATCAAGCCCCCACCCCACTTTATTTTAAGGGGGGCTAATTATTTATTTCTGCTGTTTTGGTGGCAGTCCAACATATGCTGCGTCTTCTTCTTCTTTTAATGTCCCCGACCCTTCTCTTCCTCCCCCCCCCCGCCGCCCCGCCTCCCCTCTTCCTTGCATTAAGCCGGCTTCCTTAATTAAGCGGGCACGGGGGCTCATTAGCTGCCATGGCGATGGGGTGGCACGGCGTGCCCGTCTCGGTTCCCGCCGGCGCTGCCCGGACAAAGTGCCTGGGGAGCAGGTGCTGACAAGGTCGCGGTGGCAGCGTGCCATCTGGACCGCGGCTCGGGCCCCTCAGCCGCCGCCTGGGCTCTTTGTAGCTCGAGCCGCGGCTAATGCCATCCGCCAACAACCCCGCCGCACCTCCACCCCCGCCCCCGCCCACCGCCGCCTCAAAAGACATCAAAAACCTCGCTGTGGCTCTTAGGAGATCTGTGGTCTTAACAACCGCTAAAACAAAGGCGCAATAATTGGTTTTGGCGCAATCTGTCCTTCGTTTGTCACTCGGGGAGCTTTTGTGCTTATTGAGTGTGTTTGGAACAGAAGGCACATTCATTGAGTGTTTTTTTTTTCTATCTCTCTCTCTTCATTTAGCGGCGATGCACCTCCATTTGCATGGCGCAGATATCCAGTGCAAACATTCAGCACATACATTTATGCATACATTAGCACAACGCATGGCCTCTCACAGATAATCGGCGTCCCTCGGGGGCTGGACGAAGACGGAGAGCGGGTCAAACATATGTTTATTCTTCGGCCAAAAGGAGGTCGGCGACCTCCCACACAGAAAATGTGGGGCAGTTTATGCTTTTATTGCTCGTCCAGATGTTTGTTTTGTAGAAGCTCAATGCACTGGATGCCAGTTCCGTATGCTTGTAGTACAAATAAAACAATGAGGCATATTCTTTTGAATTTGCAGTTTTTTTATGTCAAACCATGACCGATCAGAGTTTATCACACATACTGAATTGATATAATTGTTTACTCCAGAAACTCTTTAGTCTGGTTACTAATTATAAACACATTGGTATTGCGCTGAAGTAACATTTTTAAATGGTGTTGCTTGAACATATTTGTTTAAAGTATCTGAACCAAAAGTTTGACGCATTTAAACATAATTTTTATCGATTTGACATAGTTCAGAACTAATATTTTAAAATTGCATAATTTCTAAGAAGGGCAAAGGGTTTCCTAATGAGCACATTCTGCTGGATCAATAGCATTCATAACGTCCTCTGACTGTCACACATTTCTTTGATAGCAGAGAAAGGAAAGTTTGAGCTCTATGAGTAGAGAGTTACTTCATTAATCCCAAACTGGGGAACACACTTCACATAATGATGAGTGAAAATTGAAGTCAGTCAGGAATAGTTTTAATAGATTCCATCTTGAAAATTCTGTTGTGGTATTCGAAGATCATATTCTTTACTTCTATCTCTGAACCCCAGCCGGAACAGCAAAACACCTCTGAGTCTGGTTCTGAAGTTTTCTGAAAGTTTGAGTCTGGTTGTGTAGAAAGTCTCCTCCTCTGAGTCTGGTTCTGCAGGTTTCTTCCTGCTAAAGGAAGTTTTTGTCATTTCCACGTCTCCTCTGCTCGCTCAGGAGGAATTGTTGAGTTTTCTGTGTGAGAGTGCCTTCAGACGACTGGTGTGGTACAAACCGAGCCAAACCGAACCAAACCGAACTGAACTGAACTGAACCGAACCGAACCGAACCGAACCGAACCGAACTGAACTGAACCATTCCTTAAACTGATTTTTTTTCAATGAGGAATTTTGAAAATATGGAAGCTTTAATTCACCTACTCATCAGGTGTAATGCTTCGTAAGGCTGCGTTCATAAACAGCTTTATTGAATTATGCTGCAAAAAATTACAACTCTTCCATTGGAGGGTGAGACGCAGGAGAGCTGACCATAAAGCAGACTCAGACAGCCACGAGCCTTCGTTGGGATTGGTGCATGTGCATCTGCGTCTATAAACTCTCATGGTTAACCTCTTGTCCAGCGGCATTAATCTCACGTCGTGTAAATATACGAGTGTTGCCGAGTACGGTAAATCAAAGTTAATCCAGAAAACCACAAAGTTTCCCCCCTTTCCGTTCCCTGTCATGTGCGCCTGTAGGAAGCAGGTCTACAAATGTAAATCTCAATCCCACATCGGATTGTTTCGACTGTGACCACAGATGCTAATCACCAGTGACCGAACCGCGGGAGGCTGGACGCCGTCCAAAACGCTCCTCAAATTAAAGCCAAAGTTCGCCAGCGGATGTTCACCGCAGCGGGACGAGGAGGCGCAATTTGTCTTGTGCCCGGACCTGCCGGCGTGGTCTGGAACGCCAGGCCTCCTCCCTGACGGAGGCGCGGCCTCACCGCCGCCGCCCCCCTCCCTCGCCGAGCGGCCCATTGTCACACGGCTCCCGGGCTTTGACTTATGGAGCGTTTTGTCGCACTCTATTTGAGCCGGCCATTCTGCTGTGAGGCTCAGTGATCACAAGGCCTGCCCACACATAAAGACATGTAGAACCAGGAAGGAGACCCACACTGGAGCCCTGGTCATCCCCCCGCCCCCCCTTCCCTTCACGCAGAGCTTTACTGCCTCTGCGGCCTCTTTCCCGGGGGCCTTGGCTGTCGTTACGTGGTCCAGCGTTTCAGTCTCGCAAGCGTTCACCCTCTGATTTAGTTAAAAAAGAAAGGTATGAAATGTGATTTCAATCTATCTTCTCAAACATCAAGGCTGTCAAGCATCCATGTGAGCTGGTCCGGGTGCTGGGGGGCCGTAAATGTCAGGAAATACTGGAGCTAAATGGGAAAAGACTTCCTGAAGTGGCATCGCTGTCTGAATTGTGTGACGATGCTCCTTTCAGCATCCCTCCTCTTCGCTCTGAAAAATAAAGCCTCTGTTTTCACCGGGAGCGTGCAGAACGGACCCGGTTAAACAGAAGGACATCGGAAGGACGGCCGACGCCGCACAGTTTGGAGGGAAAGTGAAACAGACGAGAATGTCATGGTTTGGTCATGTGTGGATGAACCATGAAGGTAAAGCAGACGCTGTGGAGGAGGAGGAGGAGGAGGAGAGGAGGAGGAGGAGGAGGAGGAGGAGGAGGAGGAAGAGGAGGAAGTGGAGGAGGAGAGGAGGAGGAGGAGGAGGAGAGGAGGAGGAGGAGGAGGAAGAGGAGGAGGAGGAGGAGAGGAGGAGGAGGAGGAGGAAGAGGAGGAGGAGGAAGAGGAGGAGGAGGAGGAGGAGGCGGAGGAGGAGGAGGAGGTGGATGAGGAGGAGGAGGAGGAGGAAGAGGAGGAGGAGAGGAGGAGGAGGAGAGGAGGAGGAGGAGGAGGAAGAGGAGGAGGTGGATGAGGAGGAGGAGAGGAGGAGGAGGAAGAGGAGGAGGTGGATGAGGAGGAGGAGAGGAGGAGGAGGAGGAGGAGGAGGTTCCTGGTGTGAGGACAGAGGAGACGGCGGGCATGGGGAGATGATCCGCTTTGGCAACTACCGACAAAAGAAAAGCAGCAGTTCCTCCGAGCGGGGATCTGACCCCTGTGGAATCACCTGGTCCGCTTCCCTGAGACCTGCTGCTTCAAGACAAAACATTAAAGACCAGCATTTCCCAGCATGCCTGGTGAAATCGCTCCACCAACGAGCCAAAGTTGAGTTTGTCCTATTTTTCCCAACGCCAGATTACCAGAACAGCCCAGATTGAGTTATTTTCACCACTGCATGTTTTCAGAGAGCAGTACCACAAACTCTTACTGGTAATTAAAAGAGCGTCAGTATTTAATATACTTTACCCGCCGATACACACAACAGCATTTGCGGCTAAGTTAAACTGCTGTTTGCCTACACAGGGATAAACAGAGCTGAGTCTGAAGGATTTTCTTGAAGTCCCCTAATTTAATCCTCCAGTCCTTAATCTGGTGTGAACCCCTAAACCCTTCCGCACACAAAAGCTGACCGACATAATCTCCGGCGTCGAGAGATGGCCGCTCATTCCCTCGCTCTCCGGAGTGCAGGAAATGACTTCCCCATAGGGCGACGCGCCCGTCATTATCCTCCATTTTTCATCTGGTTGTCAGTCATTGCTTCATCGGCCATCCATCTTTCCGCTGCTCCCGGTCCGGACGGCGCGGCGCCGTTTTAGGCTCCAAACAGGTGCGCTTCAAAGAAATCCGCTGGAAACTGAGTGAATGATGAAGAGTAATTGAGGGATTCAACCCGACGCCGTGAACGCGTGGCAGGAGCTGGTCACATCGAGAGGGAATTCAACCTGCGGAGTGAGACGGGGACCGGACTCCCGCTCCCCCCCCCTCACTAAAATAAACCACATTATTTGGAGAAAATCCATGATTAGGAAAGGCTGGCCCCTTGGCTGAAGGAGGGGCTGGATGGAAGAATGACTGGTGGAGGGGGGTGGAGATGGACGGGTTTTGGGGGGGCGCACAGCAGGGGGCTAATTCTCCGCATGCCCCGCTGCAGCTGTGCCCCTGAAACTGACTGACAGATCCACATGCGAGGGGGGGGGGGGAGCTGCATATGTCAGAACAGCGAGGGGCCTGCCAACTTCCTGTTGCAGTTTTCACCCCGTATGGAGGAGATGATCCGAAAGTTTCTCTCTGGTGAGCAGCAATGTGTTCCCCCCCCCCCCCAAACACACACCCAAGAGGTCATGTCTGGTCACGCTTTGCCATTAAGCCGCAGTATCAGAGCCCTCCCCAGCCAAGAACAGCAACACAACCTGCAGAGCCCCGGCTGAAGCATCGGCAGATCACATTCTGGCTTCATGAAGCTTCACAAAGGTCCAGTTTGTACGTTTGATCAGCGTCTGCAGCAGAAACACCGGAGAGCAGCAGGAGTTGTCTCAGTTTGTGATGATAAAATCAGCGTTCGATGACTGCAGGTTCAGCCCCTCTCTACTCAGAACAAAGTCTCCTGCTTTTCTTGTTAAAGAGCTTCGGACACTTTTATTTTGAAGGTCCCACCTGCCAGTGATATGCTGCACCTGCTGTCGGGGTTTACCTGCTAACCTGCTAATCCGAACCGGTTGTGTGACGTATTATTACTCACTGCAGCGTTAATGCTGAGCTGCAGTCCTGAAACATGTCAGACGTGATGTAAATGCTGCTGTTAACATCATTTTATTGTTTTCTTAACTTAATCTCACTAACCTTAAATTAACTGTTTCACTTTGTAGCTCGCTTGGAAACAAGTGAATAAATTATTCATACATTCAAATTATTGTGCAAACAAAAAAGAGAGAATCTGGTAAATCTATTTTGACATAAACTGGATTTATAATTACTTTATATATATATACCTTTTAGATATCACTGACAGTGTGATATAATTCCAAACTACAAGAATATCGCAGCTCATCTGTATTAAAGAGATTATTGGTTGTTTTTGTGGCATAAAGTTATTTTTTATTGTTGTTTTTTGTAACTTGAATGAAATCCATTCCAGCCACGCTGTGTTTGCAGCTTACAGTCAGTTTGTCCCTCGTAACGATCTGGAGGTGTGTTTCCGACCCGCTGCTGGTTCAGTTCCCTCTCACACACTTTACTCGCTCACTTTCTGTCAGTCTGATTAAAAATTCCTCCAACTGTGAGATCAGAGGAGTGAAGCGACCAGATTATCATCCTACCCAGTCTCTGGATCTTGATCAGTCCCAGAATGCTTTGCGCTTTGGCAATGGTCATTTTGTACAAATGTAAATGAAGATGGATTTTTTTTTTTAACCCATCTAAATCCAGCTGGTTGTGGTTCATTTAGCTTTTTTTACAGAGATTACAACACTTGGGAATGTGGCCGTCAGCTCTTGACATTATTAAAGATTGCACTGAAGATTTGAGTTTCGTCGGCTGGTGAAGAGGAATGAACGACGAGCACGGTGACCTTGACGGTGACCTTCTCCTGCGGGGGCTCGTCAGGTCTGGGTGGACCTCCGGAGCTGGAAGACGTGAAATTGTGCCCCGTCAGCTGGGGGCCCCTCCTGCCGCGGGGCCCCCGGAGCCGTAACCTTATATCAAAGCCGGGCGTGTCGCGGAGCGGCACGTTAATTATTGAGCAGCGTACGGTAACAAGCTGCGAGCGCCGGCCGCCGTTCACCTGGCGTTTGGGCGACGGTCTCTCTCTCTCTCTCTCTCTCCGTCGACACTCCGTCAGGGCGATCGGGAGGCGAGCGCCGGCTCTGGCCTTCCTTCGCACTGGAAGACAAACGCCGCATCCGGCACACTCTGTCTCAGAGACGCAGTCGGAGGGCTCCGAGGCCGCGGCGCTGGCTCAAACAGCACAATAACATGTCAGCCTCGGGGGATTGTGACAAAGGTACCTGCTCACGGAAAAATGAAAAAAAAGAAAAAAAAAGAAAGGCATTGCCTCCTACCTCACGTTACCTTCCTGTTTGAAAGCTGGCAGCGCTGCTCGCCGCTTTCCACTGGCCTCGCTTTGAATCCGAAGAGAGACTCTGAGACAACTGGACCAGAACCTACAGGGGCTACATCAGGGGTGTCAAACATAAGGTCCATGGGCCAAAAACAGACCTCAAGAAGCTTCAGTCCAATTCAGAAAAACAAAAAAAAAGCAGCGGAATCATAAACTTTTCTCACACAAAGTTTTCTTTGAGCAGCACTTCCTGTGGCGCCGTACGGAAACAGAGAGAACTTTACTGAGCCTTTGCTCTCGCTGCTCGGCATGCTGGGTCAAAGAGAATAAAGCTTTATCGATATGAGAGCCGAGCAACGGCCTTCCTCATCACTGGAATCCAGTCAGAACGACCACGTGTGGAAGAGGCCACTCCAGGAGCTGTTCTTATTCCCCAACATGAATATTTAATTGCAATTTATTAATTTGATTAGCCGTGATTAATTATGCTAACTGACTCGCCGCTGAGTTCATGTGAGGACAGAGAATAAACGCTTCCAACAAAGGGAAGAAAAGTCGAGAAAAGAAGCTCGGACTGGGTTTGATGAGTTAAAGGGTCTGCTTCTGAACTGAACACACACACACACACACACACACACACACACACACACACAGAGGAACATCATATTGACTTATATTACTTTTACTGTATTTATTGAGATTAAGAGTAAAGGCTGCTGAGTTGCTTGTACATGTTTTACTATTTATTGCTGCTTACAAGACGGACTGCAGCCAGTACAGTTTCACACTTTTCTACAGGAATGACCATAAAGACTCTCAGTCTCAGTGTGCAAAGACGCCCCGTTTACTCGACAACTTTTCCAAGTGGAAACAGAAAACTTTTTTGGTCTGTATTAATGTGACAGCGTGAGAAAAAGTGGCCATAGTGAACAGTTCTGCTGCACATGTGCAAGGAAATAGAATATACAGCATCTAAAGCCTGCAACTGCATGCAAGAACAGAAAAACTCTTAAAACATGAAATATAACGAGCTGTTTTTAATACAACATTAAGAGAATAACATTAAAATGTTTAACGAAAAGATTAAACACTGACTTCACTTTTCCTTGTCAACAGGTTCTACTCAGCTGTAATTAGTTACTTAGCATCTTAAAATATCATCTTCATTTCACTTCATATTGCACTTTTTTCATTCATAATTTAATTTAGTTACTTTAATTGTTGATAAATTTAAACAAATAATTAGCATGAAGTGCACAAACCCACATATCAACCACCGTCGACTCACTGAGTCGTTTACTGTGTTTAATAGACGAGTCCATAATATGAGTGTGTGAACAGGTTTCAGTGACTACACACACACGCACACACACACACACAGGCTCGTAAAAGTGAATGAACCCAGCGGGGCTGACCAAGTCCTGACCGTCCTTTGATCAGCAAGTGGTTTGTTTCCTCGGTCGCATGACCTCTGACCCTCAGCCGGAGAAAGGTCGAGTGCCTCTTTGGCTCGGCGCTAATGATCCATTTAACACCCTTCAGCTGTGTCAGTGTGTGGCATGCCGTCCCCGTGTGTGTGTGTGTGTGTGTGTGTGTGTGTGTGGTTGTTAAACACTTCCACCGACGTTTCAACAACATGTAACCTTAAACGGATGAAACGGGGGCCGACTTGAGAGCCGATCGCCGCCGTTTCATCCCTTTCTCGGTCACGTTTGACAACAAGCGTCGTGCGAAGTCGTGTTGGTCTCGTGCTGCCGCCGCCGCCACCGCCGCCGCCGCCACCTCCTCACATCAAGGAACAGAAGGACAAAAAAAAGAAAACAGAAAAGCTCCTCAAACCTCAACTTTCTCCAACTTCTGCACAAACCAATTCGAGCAGCCTCCCTCCCTCCGCCGAGCCGCCCTGCTCCCTTTTTTAAAATTTATTTTTAATACCACATTAAAAGGGATTTTATTAATTAGCCAGAAGAAGCCGGAGTGTCACACATTGAGTTGGCGCTTGCATTTGATGTGATTTCTGTTAAAAAGGAGCATTCCCACACGTCGCAAATCCCCCACCGCTGCTCCAACAAAAAAACAAAAAAAAAAACAGAGAAAGAAACAACAAAACAACAAAAACAGCCACTGAGTCAAAAGTGGATCCCTCTCGGTAGGGGCCGGGGCCACAGTCCCTTTTCAAGTACGCTTGCAACAATTATCTTCAAAGCCCGAGCTGAGCGGGAACCTTTGTTTTCCTCCCAATCCGCATGGCTTGAACCTGACCCTGTTTCTTCAAGCCTGCTGGAGGATAACATGTTCCTGCAGTTTGATAGCAAGAGTACATTTTCTTATGACTTATTCATCTTTTTTCCCCTCCTCCTCTCTCCAGCTCCTTAATTTATAATTCATTTGATCTAAAATTTCATTAATTTTCTAAAATGTTCCAATTGGGGCCTCGCTGGGCCCGGGCGAAGGGGTTTTTTCTTTGTCCAACCCTCTTTTGTAGTCGGCTATTATTCTTTTATGTAGCAGCCTTGTAGAGGTTATCGTCTTCTGAGGGCAAACAGCGCTCGCTGGAAAAGTTTTAATCAGCTTTAATGAGTGGGGTCAGTGTTGGAAGCAGAGAGAAAGAGAGCGGCAGAAGCAGACCGCGAGAGCGGAAAGATAGCTGGCCTCCGAAATGTATGGACATTTTTATCTTTTCCTTTCTTTTTTATACATTTCCCTTCTCACTCATTTGCACTTTTTTTTCCCGTCTTGTCCTTCTTCTGATAGTCAGATTTAGCAGCAGCATCTCAGGCACGGGAGCCGATTAAAGATAATGAAGGAGGAATTCATTTTTTAGCGCTCGCTATCTTCAAAGCATCGTCCCAATCAGACAGTACAAGGCTCCAATTAGAAGGTGAAAGTTAATTTTTAAAGTTGTCCGTCAACAGCCACCGAGCCGCCTCCGACGCGGCCCTGACCAGAGATCCTCAAATGCCTTAAATTGCTGCCCGCTGATAAAGCTAGTTTAGTCTTACAGCTCGGAGAATCCCAGGCTTTCTTTTTTTTTATCGCCCCCTGAAATCCTCTGATATCCCGGCTCCTACCTTCTCCTCCTGAGGTTGCCTTGCCTCTCTCGGCTCTGTCTTTATCAAATGTTAGTGGCCTTTCCGCGGGGTTCAGCCTTGGACTCTAATCTTCTTCCAGGCGATAGTCTAAGCCATTCCATTATTAGCATTTCACAGCCAAGGCCGGCCCGCTCATCAGGACGTAGTCTGCGTCTCCTCATCGGCGGCGTGGCGGAGATACGACATGGCTCGCTGAGGTGGAAGGTCACCGCTTTACTGTCGGAGCTTCGCAGAGACATTGAGGCTTTCAGGTCAGCTCGTGTGTCCGTCGCAAACCCTGGATCTTCAGATTGTGTGCGGTCGTTTCTCTGCTGAGAAAGACGAGGGACCTCTTTACATGGCAACGATTTGAAGTGACGACGCCAGGCTTTCGTTGAATTATGGGTGTCTGTTTCTACGACAGTGGTGCTCAGAGCCCCTGGAGGGCTGAACCTCACTGGCAGGGATGTCGTTGCTGCTGATCAGTCGCAGAAAGTTGAGAGACCAAGAAATGGTCTGTCCTCTCACCGAGCCGACGCAAGGCTGTTGTGTTGGAGACACCTTCAAACCAATTCGCCCCGAAGTCACGGGGATTTCACACCATTGTCTCCGGAACTCGTGGTGACGTCTCCACAACGGTGCTGATTACTCGTGATGGGTCTACGCAAGGTTGAGCCGACAGGTTACAGCTGTCACCGAGAAAACTGGTCTCTGGGACGTCACCAAAACTGATGGAGACGTCGAGGAGACCGACAGGAGACTGGAGAAAGTCTCCAAGAAAATCAAACATGTCTTTCCCACGACTCTCTGGAGACCTGGTTCGTCTCCAGGAAACATCAGGGAGAAGTCTCTGGAACCACAGTCGAGTCGCCACCAGGTCGCCACCCAAGCCAGAGAGGTAGGCCTTATAAAAGCAACTTTGTGAAAGCGAGTCCCAAGTTCTTCAGCACATTTTCAATAGATGGACAATAACAATGTTTTCCTCCAGAGGGTCCTGGTCCCAGTCCAGATTGTGGTGGTCCTGGTCCTGGTCCCAGTCCAGATTCTCCTGGACTTGGTAGTTTTACAGTTTACAGTCATCTGTCCATACGGATGTTTGCGTTCTCCTTTTTACAATGTTTATATCATATTATTGTCTGTATGCATGTGTTTCATTCCAAAAACCACCAGCAGCACCCACTAGTGGCCCAGCATAGAAATTGCATCGTTTTCAGAATGTTGCTGTGTAAACATAAAGCTTTTCCTTAATTAAAATGCGAAGACGATGCACCTTTCAGTGGATGCGTTGTTTGGTAAACGGGGCCTAATCGAAGAACAGATTATCATCATCATTTTCTTCTTCTTCAGTTCATGTTGCTTCACAGTTTGGATGGTTTTTTTTTTCCTTCCCGTGACGTTCAGACCTTAAACCGGTGGCCTGTGCAGTCTGACCAAAAGAAGAGCCGCTCGGTCTGCTTCCATTCAGACTCTTGAGTGGTCTGGATCACAAAACATTCCAACCTTCAACCTCAAAGCAAGGAAACACATCTTATAAACTACTGCTTTGAGTCATACCAACATAGACTTCTGGTGAATTTATAAAACTTTATCTCTTTATGGTAACTTAACCTGTTTATGCACCATATTTGCGTTTTGGTTTCAGAAAACCATGAGTTCCTACATGTTGCTAAATGTCCCCAAACTTTCAGCTCATGACATTGCAGCCCTCTGTTGTTCTGCTTCAGAACATGCCATTAGAGGCTGTCTGGCTTTGCAGAGGTGGTTCGTAGCAACACTTAGCCTTCACAGATCATTTGCATATGGAGTCAATAATTAGATTTAACGTTATGGCTTAGCTTAAAGGGTCTGTACCATGTTTTTTTAGCTAGTCCAAACCCTAGTATAGGCATTAACATGGCAATAGTTTATTTTTGGCGCTTAGGAAAAGTCATTTTGTGTTAAATAATAGACTTTCTGGGGCTAATTCTGAAACCCGGAAGAGAAAACGCTCTGTTTCACTGTGGACTTTGACTGACAGCGTACTTCAACCAATCGGAGCTTCAAAACAAATACACCATGCGTTAGCTTCTCTAAGTGTTAGCTTTAGCTCTTTAGCTCTAGCTTCTCTACACGCAAAGACACGCGAAAACATCTTTTCCTGTGAGAAACTCACCAAGCGCAGACCCTTCAGACTCTTGCTCCTCCTTGATTGTTGCTTTCAGACGATGGGTAAAGTTTATGTCCGTAATCGGAGATACAAAAAGGGGCAACGTTGATTGCCGAGGAACCATCTTCTCCTATTGCCGTCAACACCGTTTTCACGGGTACGAGAGGAGCACAGCAGAAAAACGAGGAAAGCTCAAACACGAAGGGACAAAGTTTTTGATGAGTACATAACTATATAACAAGGTTAAAACATACAAAAAGTGAATTTTGCATGATACAGCCCCTTTAACATTAAAGGTGTAATACAACATTTTGATTTCCGGGTGGATCACCTAAATAATTGGTGGGTCTGTTTGTCAATCATTCTGACGAGCTGCTTTCATAAGGCGGTTCTACGTGCTTGCGCCCAATCAGCTTCTCTCTTTTGCGCATTCAGAGTGTTTATGTAGCCGTGAGCTTCTGAGCTAGTACTTACCGATGGCGAGTCTGACATAATGAAACTGTAACTGTTTCGGAAAAAAAAGCTTTATTTATGAGCGAGCCGGATCGCAGAAACTGTAAACAGAGCCGTGCACGCCGGAGAAGAGGAGATCGCGCTCGTACACTTCCGCGTTTCCTGGGAGAAGCAGGAGAGCCGGGCGGATGGTCTGGCGCATGCGCGTTGTTCAAAAAGTGAGTAACAGACGTGGGGCTTCGTCTTTTCGAGAAAATCGTGTATTAGACCTTTAACATTAGCATTGCTGCTGACGCCATGCCTTCATCTAACTCATGAAATTGCTCAAATATTCAGTCAATGTTGGAAAAATTAGAAACGTGTTCAACAATTAAACTATCAAATAATTTCCATCAGTTTTCTAGTAAACTACAGTGACGGTTCCTTCACCTGTAACTCTGTTCCTCCCCTCTTTATAATAATAATAATAATACTATAAATAGGTTCTGAACTTTTCTGCAGTCAGTATTTAAGGTAAAATAAGAAGAACAAAGTGATTTTGAAGATGCGAAATGTGCAAGCCTTCCCAGGAAAGCTCAGAAACAAGCAGCAGTGCTTTGTGAGCTGATCTGAATTCACACGCTGGGCTCTCTAAACCCTGTGAGGACTCCTCTATAGATGAAGTGTACTTCACAGATGTAGGCAGAGCGCTTTCTGAATATTTGTGTCGTTAACCTTTTCCATTTAATCACAAATGATATCTCTTTCCATTATTTTGATTTGGTGATTGTTCTCCCCGGTGCAGCTTGGGGAACGACAGTCCTGAGTTGTATTTTCTCTCGGCGCTCGCGTGAAGTGGCACGGCGGTGCTCTGCTTAGCGTTCACAGATTATTCCAGCTTTTATTAAATCTTTGCCCCGGTGAAGGTCTGGTGAACAAAAGCGTGGCTAAATACCCGAGTCTGGTCGAAGCGAGCGGGCCGATCCTGCTTTAAAAAAGGAATATTTCTGGTCGTCAGACGGCGTAACGAGATAATGCGGTTCCGCAAATGTTCAAAAAGTGATCGAACGGAGAATCAAAAGAAGGAAATCTATTCACTGAAAGAGATTTTTTGCGGCTTGATGCTGACTGTAACTACAAGCTGTTGTTTTCTCCTGCTGAATTTGAGCTCGGGTAGGAGTCCAGACTGAAGCGGTGGTCAATTCTCTACAATAGATGTTAGATCTCAATATGAAATCCCACCTTCCTCGGCTCACCCCTTTCGCACCATGAGGCCACAAAGCTCCATTGATCTTCCTCTTGCAAGCATTACTATGTTTTCCTCCCTTGTATGCCAAGGGAAAAGGTTAGTGTGTGTATGTGTGTGAGTGCATATGCCTGTGCCCATATCTCCATCATCCCTATTATCTCTTTCCCCACATATCCAAATGTCACTACATCTTTCTTGCAAATGTCTTCCTGCTTGCGTGTGATTGGCCGAAGCACGCGCGTCTTCTGCACGTGCATATGCCAGTGCCTGCTTTTCATTCTTTGTGTGCGTGTGAACTGGTTTTATTACAGCGCGAGCGTGTGAGGTGTGTGTGTGTGTGTGTGTGTGTGTGTGTGAGACCGGATGGTGATTCAGGCCGGCCTCGCCGCGCTCCCAGCGGAGCCCTCGCCCGAGCTCGCAGGGGCCGGCGCTTAGCCCCGGTGTCGATAAGCGGCCGCTCTTCAAAGAGCGCTGAGGAAAAACGGCTCGGCCCTGTCAAAGCCGGACAAATTCCCTCCTAACACCCTGAGCCTTCGCTGCTCCAACAGTTCAAAGAGTGAGAGGGAGGAAAGCCGGGACTGGAAGCAGAGCGACGGGCGGCTGTGGAGAAGGGTATATACCGTCAGCCTGGGAGACGCCGCGGACCGAGGGAGACGACGAGGTTCATCTTTCAAAAGCTTTTGGTCGTCAACAAAATGACAAGACAACATTTTATAATTAAATGCATTACTTTAGATGGATCAGAGTCCAGAGAGGGGATTTTATCTTCTGTCAGTGCGAGTGGATTTACCAATTTGATATCATCAGTCGTCAGTCACTTGATCTGCTCTGCATTCACACCCAAAGACCAAGCAGAGAAGGACTTGTGTCCACCAAGAAACCCATAAAACGCCGTCTTATTGAAGCTGGATGTCCCTGAGGCCAGCCGCTCTCTGCTGTCTCGGTGACTGTCCGCCTCCTGATGCAAAGATTTGGGATCTGGCGTCAGGAATTCTTCCTGCCCCTTTACTGTCTCACTATATCCAGCCACCTCCTTGACCTGTTGACCAACGGCATGCAATATCTGAATGATCGACATTTTTCACTGGTTGTAAAAACCACCATGATGTCTCCTCTAATTGGTAAGTATCGAAATAAAACAAAACAAAACAGACATAAAAGATTTACAGACAATTATGTGAACCAACAGTCTATCACGTTTACCCTCAACAGCCACCAAACTGTCCTGGGTAAACTGGATCTGCTGCTTCATCATCAGCTTCATCAGGTTAGTTGAAGTTAGAGGAAGAAATGGCATCTGCAGCTTGTAATTTGGCACCAGGATCATGTTCATTCCATCGCTTTACGAGTGTGAGAAATCCTTTTAAAGGTGAAGCCTGAATCAACATGATCTGGACCAGCAAAATAGCACCATGATAACTTTTGAATGAATGTCAAAGTTCATATTTGTTGTGGCGCAGAGCCTGAGGGACAAAAGAAACCAAACCGTTTCTCTGGAAAGTGATGACAATTTCAACATGAAGCCAGTTTTGATTAAATATTCTGGTGCAAAATAGAGCGAAATATAAAAGACAAAAACTTGCACTGTGCATGTTTGTCAAACTCCCCCCACAGCTTCTTTTAATGGCTAGCTGGAGAGCAACGCCAGCTTTCATGGCCTCCACCTCTCCCTCCACCTGCACAACCAGCCGTGCTCGTTCTCCCGCCAGTCTGCAGCCCGCCCGCCTCCGGGTTACGCTTCACTCCAAACGCAACAAAATGACCAGCGAACGAGCTTCGCCCGCTGGAACAAAGGAGCATGTGATGTACGAGAATTTCTACAAAAAAAAGAAAAAGAAGAAGAAATGATCGGGGAAAAAAAAGCCAAAAAAAAAAAAAAGCGTGGCCTCAGCAAGTCCACTTCTTTATAGTTGGCATTAATTTGTTCTCCTGAACAACAAACAATCCTCCGACGCTCTGGTGAGGGTTTTATTTTTTTCTTTTATCTGCCTCTCAGACATTAATTATATATTTATATATAGAATATGCAAAAACGACGGGCTGAGGAATGCTGGGAAGGCAAACTGATTAAAAATTAAACAATGCAGAAAATCACTCTGTTACCTAAAGGGATGCTACAGTACTTCTCTGCATTTTTTTTTTAATCTTTATCTTTACTCCCTCTCTCCCTTACCGCTTTCATTTGTTTTGTTTTTTTTTTCCTTCCTTCTCTCTTCTTATTTTTCTTTTCTTTTTTTTTCTTTTTGGGTCGGCAATTTCTTTAAAGCTGTCTGCTCTGCAGGCACGCATGCTTCCAGTGTGTGTGTGTGTGTGTGTGTGTGTGTGTGTGTGTGTGTGTGCGCAGCATCCAGGCTATTTGTCATGGCGTAGGCTGTTTGCTGGGTCAGTCCAGATAAACTAATGTGTCAGTGCAACGGGGGCTGCGCCACTGACCAGAGCGCCTGCAATATGCAAAGACTTTGAATTATTTCTCTGCCCTGTGGCTCCCCCGCCGAACGCCATGCAAAAAAGTAGAGGGAGTGGAAGATGAAGGAGGGAGGAGGAGGAGGAGGAGGGACGGGATGAGAAAACACGACTGGGAATGGAAGGGGGGCAGAAGGAGAGGGGCGGGGGGTAAAAGGCAGCGAGATATCAGAGGGCAGTGGGGGGAAAGAGGATTTGGAAATGGTAAAGGAGGAGGGAGGAGGAGGAGGAGGAGGAGGAGGAAGAGGAGGAGAAGCAGGAGAAAGAGATATTGAAGGGGAAAACAGACAAGAAGAGAAATGGAGGTGGTGGCCAGTTAGTTCCGAGTGTTTGCCCTCGGGGAGAACATTAGCCAGTCTTTGAAGAAAGACAGAGAGGCGGCGCTGAGATGCTCAAGGTCGCGGGGTTGCTAGTCACACTGATGACTCTGTGTGTGTGTGTGTGTGTGTGTGTGTGTGTGTGTGTGTGTGTGTGTGTGTGTGTGTGTGTGTGTACCTGTTGATGCCCTCCAGGCCTGGAGGTGAAGGCTCCCCAGCACAGAGCCCGACGACCTGCGCCTGTAATTTAGCGCCAGCATCGGATTTAAATTCGACAACACCGTCACGACTATTCACAGAGCAAGAGGCTGGTGTCAAATTACAAGTAACTGATGTCATCGGATCAGTGAAGAGGCTTTCTTTTCGCACTTTCTTTTGATTTTCTTTCAACTGCTCTGAAGCATTTCTGGAGAACGAATCGGTCAACATACTGTCGAACGCTTGTAATTTGATACCAGCTTCATCTTTGTTCTGGAAAGTGTCATGAGCAAGGGATTCTGGGTCGTCCGGTCCAGATACAGCACATTCAAGAGGAAGAGAATGGACTGAAATCACAAACTAAAGCTTCTCCTTCCACTAGAGGTGTCCCCGACTAAGAATTTCCATAGTCGAATCTGATTCGTCCGATTCTGCCAATAGTCGACTGATAGTCGAATCTATCATCTTGTTTGGCGGAGCGGGGGGAGCAGCGGGGGCCGCGGAGCATGTCTACACAGGGCGTCGGAGCAGCGCTGCACAGTGCAGAGCGGTGCTCACAAGGTACACGGAGCGTCAGCTCGCCTATGCATACAGCCAGCCCTGATTGCACTAAGAATAATAAAATAAATAAATAAATAAATAAATTAATTAAAAAAAGCAGTGCAGCCAGGTAAAACAACACTTATTTTTTTTCCCTACACACTGAAACACAGACTGGAACAAAGTGTCGGTGACTCTAAACATCAAACAAATGAAGTATAGTTCAAATGACCAGAACCAAACCCTCTTCTAACAAACGGGCTAAAGCATGTCATTTATTTATATCTACAATCTCTGCAGATAAGCTCACATTTTTTGGCTAAACAGTTTCTCACATTATCTGCTCAAATTAAATGCAGTTGGTTTAATTGCACTGTGTCGGTCCGTTTCGCAGCGTAATATCCATGCAAAAAAAAACACTAAATTAAATTGAATGAGCCTTTTCGATAAATAAAAATAATAATATAATAATAACCTAAAATATTACAATTAAACGAAATAAAAGCATCAGCATTAAAAATGAGAATTGAGTAACAGAACCGTCTTTTATTAGCCCAATTATCTGGCTACTTACCCGTTTAAGGTGGAAAGCCATGTTGTTGGGAAGTGATATGAAAGGACACAATCTGCATTTGACTTTTTTTGGATCATCTTTGACTTGGTCTGAAGTTCTGTTTTTTTTCTGACATTTTGAGCCTTTTAAAGTTCAGCCAAATCATTAGTAGTTACTGGATGTAACTCCAGTTCTACGAGTAAGTGCGTGCCCGCCTACGGGCTTCGCTAGTGGCACTCCCCTTGGCGCAGCCAATCAACTGAGACAACAAAAGCTCGACGCACCAATCCCCCGCCGCCCGATGGCGCGGCTCCACGCCCCCCGAGGGTATACCCCGAGCTGGAGGCAGCCATTCTCCCTTCTTCTGAATCAGCCAAGTAAGGGAAGCAGACAGCTGGGCCAGCAGGTAGGCGGGCACGCACTTACTCGTAGAACTGGAGTTACATCCAGTAACTACTAATTCTACTTCGTAAGTGCTTAGCCCGCCTACGGGCTTCGCTAGTGGCACACACCCAGGCGAAGGCCGTAGGTCGATGAATGTACTCCCAGCTGGCATGCTGACGGGATTGGTGCGTAAGATGGAAGTAAACAAACCGTACGTCCAGAACGGTCGCAGAACCCCCAAAGAACGAGGCGGGCATCCATGCGCCGAAGCGCCGCCCGCGACGTGAACAAACATCGCCACAGCGACACACACACGCCGGCCAGGGCAAGCCACAGCGGCAGGCGGGAAACCCTGGTCCGCGACCCACACAGGGAAGCGGCAGCCGGGCTAGAGGATCCAATACAGCGAGCGGCAGAACTCCTGTTCCCACGAACACCGTCACTGTAACAACATCCGCACACCGTGGCAGAGCCAAGCGGCAGGCGGGGAGAAAACTCTGGTCCGCGACCCCACCCGGGACGCGGCAGTCGAGCAAGAAGACCAACACGGCAAGCGGCAGAACTTCCGTTCCCGCTAAGCACCGTCACAGTCACAACATCAGCAGGCCGCGGCAAAAACCAAGCGGCAGGCGGGAAAGCCCTGGTCCACGACCCCACTCGGGACGCGGCAAACAGGCCAGAAGGACCAAAACGGTTAAGCGACGGAACTCGTGTTCTCGCTGAAACCGACATGGCCACAGAGTCAGTTCACATATCCAACAGATATGAACGCGGAGGCCAAGAAGGCAGCCTGGCAGATGTCACCGTGACACCCCTGCACAGGGCCGCACAGGCAGCCACACGCTGTGTGGAATGAGCATGAATCACTGCCAGCGGCGAGAGATTCTGTGCCCTGCAGGCAGCTGCAATAGCGCCCCCCACCCAGTGGACGTCTTTCTGAGAGGTCGGGGGCGGGGGGGGGGCACGCCCCCAGGCTCCAAACCCCACAAACAGCTGGTCCGTGGTGTGAAAACCAGCTGTGCGCTGGACATAACGCAGGGCCCTAACCGGGTACAGCAACCGCAGCCGTGGGCCGTCCTCAGATGAGCCAGGCCGGGAGCAAGCGTTTGGATCTGGATCACTCGCGACCGGAAGTCCGAAGTGATCACCTTGGGATTAAAGGCCAGGTTAGGCCAAAGATGCACAAGTCCCCCATCCTGGCTGAACAGCCTGCAGGATGGGCGGACCAACAAGGCGCAGAGATCCCCAACTCTCTTGGCGGATACTAGCGCGAACAAGATGGCGGCCTTGAAGGAGAGAAAGCGGACCTCCTCCTTCTCCAAAGGCTCGAAGAGGTGAGCCCCCCAAGACCCTCCAACACAACGTGGAGGTCCCACGGGGAGACCACATGCCTGGGGGGTGGCCGTAGCCAACACGCCCCACACAGAAACCGCTTCAACAGCGGGTGACTGCGTGCAGAGAAGTGGCCAAAGCCGCCGTAACCCGCTATGATGGCTGATGCAAACACCGCAGTGTGGATGCAGCTCAGCCACTGTCCAGCAGGGCCTGGAGGAACTCCATGGAATCCCAGGCACCGCCCACCGCGTGGTGGTCCAGGGTGACTCCCCACCCTGCGAGAGACGCATCCGTGAACACCTCGACGTGATGCGATACGCAGCCCAGGGGGACTCCTAGCATAGGAGAGCAGGATCCATTAAGAGAAGGAGATCCTGGCGTGCCTGAGGGCGGGATCGAGACCTTTCTGCATCCGTCCCGCTTCCCCAAGCAGCAGAGGCGTGTAAACCACCGTAGCAGCCTGCGCATGTGCAGAAGGCCCAACCAGAAGAAGGCCCACCAGGTGGGCCACGGCCATTAAATCCAGGACGGTCCTGACCAAACAGACCCTGACCAGAGGCATGGTCACTGCAGACCTCAGGGCTGAGAGGAGGGAGGCTCGCCTGTCCGCAGAGAGGCGGGCCGTCATAGAGAGCGTGTCCAGCTCCAAACCCAGATAAGCCATGCGCTGAGCTGGGGTGAGTGCGCTCTTGTCCCGGTTCACCAAGAACCCCAGGAGCTCTCCAGGAGGTGTCTGACCGTCAGCATGCGGAACCTCCTGGTGGCTATGTGAGTGTTTAGGGCCCGCTGGTCCAAAGCGGGTCTCATGACTCCGCTCTTCTTGGAACCAACAAGTAGGGAGAATAAAAGCCCGAATGCACCTCCTCCAAGTCCAGCTCCGTAACCGCGCCCCGGCGGAGGAGCGAGGACACTCCTGCTTCGAGAGCGGCCGCCCCACAGGGCATGCGAGCCGCGTACAAAGAACCCCATTGAAGAGAAGCGGGCGACAGGTGAACTGCAGGGCATAGCCGCTTCTCAGCGTCCTTAACAACCAGGGAGAAAGCGGTCCCCAACATAGCACGCCACGTCCGAAGCAGAGCGTGAGTGGCTGTACCACGGCCTGAGGGGACAGTCCACCCGTCCTCCCGGCCTCGGGAGACGGGGGACCCCCGGCGAAAGGGCTGAAGGGGGCGTCCCATGAAAGAGCGTGGGCGGCCGCTTCGGGGCCGCGGACCAGTGCTTTGCTGGGGACAAACCCGGTGGAGGTGGCGTGATCCCGAAGTTCTCGGGTCGCTGACCTTGGTGACGATGCCGGGGCGCTCATCAGCGGGAACCCAGGCTGGCACAGCTCCGCCGCTCTGACGCTTCGCTGTGCTAACACAGGCGGAAGCCGGCGGATAACGCAGCTTGGAGCGTTTATGAATGATGCCAGAGCCGGGGCGCTCATCGGCGGGGACCCGGGCTGGATAGCTCCACCGCTCTGACGCTTCACCGTGCTGACACAGGCGGAAATCAGCGGAAAAAGCAGTTTGGAGCGTTTGCGAGGTACCGGCGGGACCTCGACGGCGTTCCTCATGCGCATAGCACACGGTGGATGAGCCAGCAGCCTCAGCTCGTTGCTGTGACCCGCGTCCACGGCTGCAGCATGGCAATGAGGGGGCGTCCCATGAAGGAGCGTGGGTGGCCGCTCCAGGGCCGCGGACCAGCGCTTTGTTGGGGACAAACCCGGTGGAGGCGGCAAGATCCCGAAGTTTCTCGGGCCGCTGACCTCAGTGATGATGCCAGGGCCGGGACACTGCACGTAGCGCACGATGGGTGAGCCAGCGGCCTTAGCTCGCTGCTGCGACCCGCTTTCACGGCCGCAGTGCGACGAAAAGGGGGCATCCCCTGTAAGAGCGCGGGCGGCTGCTTAGTGGCCGCAGACCAGCGCTTTGTTGGGGACAGACCTGGTGGAGGCGGCATGATCCCGAGGCTTCTCGGGACGCTGAACCTCGGTGATGATGCCGGGACCGGGACGCTCAATAGCGGGAGCCCGGGCCGGCAGAGCTCCGCTGCTCTGAGGCATCGCCATGTCAATACAGGCGGAAACCGGCGGAGAACGTCACTGAGAGCGTAATGAATGAAGCCGGGACCGGGGCGCCCTACGGCGGGAACCCGGGGCGGCATAAGTCCGCCGCTCTGTCGCTCCGCTGTGCTAACACAGGCAAGGGCTGGCGGAAAACGCCACAGCGCGGCGGTGAGCGGGTGTCCCACAAAGAGCGCGGGCGGTCACTTTGGAGCCGCGGACCAGCACTTGTTGGGGACAAACCTGGTGGAGGCGGCGTGATCCCGAGGCTTCCCGGGCCGCTGAACCTCGGTGATGATGCCAGGACCGGGACGCTCAATAGCAGGAGCCCGGACCGGCAGAGCTCCTTTGCTCTGAGGCTTCGCTGTGTCAATACAGGCGGAAGCCGGCGGAGAGACACCGCTGGAGGTGGTATGGGTGATGCCGTGGCCGGGACGCTGCGCGGCGGTAGCCCGGGGCGGCACGGCACAGCTCCGCCGCTCTGACGCCTCACTGTGCCAACACGAGCGGAGGCCGGCGGATAAACGCAGCTGGGAGCGTGGCGTGTGATGCCGGGAGCGGGGCGCCTTACGGCGGGGACCCGGGCCGGTGAAGTTCCGCCGCTGTGACGCGTCGCTGTGCTAACACGAGCATACGCCGGCGGAATTTACGGGTGCCGCCGGGGCCGCGATGCCCCACGGTGGGGACCCGGGCTGGCACACTTCGCCGCTCTGACGCTTCATCGTACTCACATGAGCCGAAGCCGGCGGATAGTGCAGCCTGGAGCGTTTGCGGGGTGCCGGTAGGACATCGGCAGCGCTCCGCTTGCGTGACACGCACGGCGGGGAAAGCTAGCGGCCCCAGCTCGCTGCTGTGCCCGCGTCCACCGCCGCCACGCGGCAGAGCATGGAGGAAAAACCGGTGACGGTGCGTGCGGCCAGGCGGCTCCGTGTGCAGTCCGCTCACCGTTCTACGCCACTTATCACATAGCGGGGCGAAGGGAGGGAAGAGCCCCGCCGAGCTTGATGCTCAGTCATACAAGCACGGGAAGGGGGAGGATAGCTGCTCTTGAGAGATGCAGCTGTGGAGAGGGCGTCCCATGAAGAGCGCGGGCGGCCGCTCCTGGGCCGCGGACCAGCGCTTTGTTGGGGGCGAACCCGGCAGAGGCGGTGCGGTCCCGACGTTTCTCGGGCCGCCGGCCGCGGTAATGCTACCAGGGCGGGGCGCTCATCAGCGGGGACCCGGCCGGCGTGGCCCCGCCGCCTCGCTGTGCTTAACACAGGCGGAAGCCGGCGGAAAGTAGTTTGGAGCGTTGCGAGGCGCCGTGCAGGACCTCGACGGCGCTCCGTTTGCGCCTCGCGCTCGGCGGGAGAGCCAGCGGCCAAGCTCGCAGCGAGCGCGTGGAGGGAGAGCCCGTGATAGCGCCGTGCGTCCGGGCTGCTTCGCGCGCGCTCCGCTCGACATTCTCTGCTTTATCACGTAGCGAGAGAAGGGAGGGAGAGAGCCCCTCCAGATTGCGCGGGAAGAGGGGAGGCTAGCTGCTCCTTAGTGATGTATCACAACAGCCGTGCTAATGGTAGCCCCTCACCGTCCTCTTGGCGGTGAGCGGGGCGTCCCAGACACGTAGCACGCAGGCCTGGAACGGTGGAACGGCGGGACACAGCACCGCAGTCCGGGACCGAGTCCGTGACTGGGTTGCTAGCCCGGGTGCTAAGCCGCGCTGCGCCGGCTCAGAGGCTACGGCGGAGGCGCGAGGCCGCGTTGAGCAGCGGAGGTGAAGAGCCCCGCGAGGTGCTCCACGGGCTCGCGGGGGGCTCAGGCAGTAGTACTGCAACAACACATCATGAGTAGGGCATACTAACCTGTCTCACGGTGGTCTGAATAAGGTGGAGAAGGCGCCGTCGCGTTGCGTGGGCTCCATAGACGCGGGGACGCCGCTGCTGCTGCTGCTGCCGCATGCGCGGGAGCCGGTGAGACGGCGCCCATAAAGGCCGCTCGCCACTGGGTTACCTCGAGCGGCAGAGTGAGGCAGGCAGGCAGAAAGGCCGCTGACAGTGATGCCGTCAGCCGACGCAGACAAAGCAGCGCTTGAAATGATCTTGCTCGATGAGCAGGGTGATAGGCCCGACGCCCGATGGCGACTGGTCACGGGCAGGTCCATCCATCTTGATTCGAAGAATCTTGATCCGAAGAAACTTGTGGCTTCTTAATGTCTCAAGTGATGCTGAGGAAGAAGAAGGGAGAATGGCTGCCTCCAGCTCGGGGTATACCCTCGGGGGGCGTGGAGCCGCGCCATCGGGCGGCGGGGGATTGGTGCGTCGAGCTTTTGTTGTCTCAGTTGATTGGCTGCGCCAAGGGGAGTGCCACTAGCGAAGCCCGTAGGCGGGCTAAGCACTTACGAAGTAGAACCACCTAGATGCTGCTCTGTGACGGAGCTCTGCGCAAAATCGGATTGTGCCACTCACCATGGTGGTTCATTCACAAACAGTAAATAGACAGAGTATTGAATAAAAGTACAAGTTAAGTAAATTTTTCCACAGTATATTTGATAGGCTACCATGTATATCAAATAGGCTTTATATCATGTTTATTTGGAAAAAACAAGCAATTCTATGTAAAATCAGTCATTCAGCACCCCCATACAGCTGTGATGGAATGGTCCTCGTTTAATAACCACATTTTTTCGATGCTTCGACTGCGTGATTGGTAGTCGAATCAGGCCCCTTCCAACGAATCATCGAATCGTCGACTATCTGAGGATAACCCTACCTTCCACAGGACCGAGCCTGCCAGCGTGACGCGCCGAGTGCCTGTAATTTGACCTCAGCCTCATCCGCCTTCTGTATGGTGCACAGAAAGTTCAGCTTGAAGTTGGATTTCTTCAGATATTATTCACTCTGTGCATTGTAGTCTACGCAATGAGGCTGGTGTCAAATTCTGAATACCTTTTTATTAGCTTCAGTTAAAATGTTTAACTGCCTGTTCTCCTGTTTTAAGCGCCTTTGGTCTTTTAAATGCGCTCTTATTTTCTCAATGTCTGGTTTTATTTCCAGGATTGTTCTGTAATTCTATGCCTTTCTTTGTCTTTGTGAAGCGGTGAGTTTCCTCCGGTATGAATGGCGCCATACAAAGAAACTCGCCTTGTGGAGAAGAAGAAGTGGCCTCAGGTGACTTTTTGCTTTGACTGGCTCAAAAACCTTTTATTTTTCAATTTCATGAGGTAAATCAAGGATTATCTAGTTTTCAAACCCCTTAATTTAGCATTCTTCATGTTTCCTAAACAAAAGTCCAGTGATGTTTGATGTTTGAGCTTCTCAGAAAATTAAGTCTTTGTGATTCTGACATAAATAAACTGTCATTTTCACTACAGCGTTTCTCCCCAGACACCGGCGCTAAATCTTCAGCTGGAAAAATATTTCAGCAAAATTCTCTTTTTCAGGAAATTAGTTTACAGGACATGAAAACTCTGAATTCCATTGGTTTGTAAATCTATAGTATCGTTCAGATTCAGCACTTTTCCACCACTTTATTGACTTTTCACAGATTTTTAACGGTGAATTTAGACAAAAAACTAAAATGCAACAGATTCTAGGAACCCAGTTTCCTCGACAATGCTTTGAAGTGAAGACGGAGGCCTTTCATTGCGCCTCGGGGATCCGTTTACACAACACTGCTGAAAATGAAACTTTTTGAAAACGGCTCCCTAGGCAGAAAGTTTAGAAAGCCTCTCCATCGTCCTTGTCCTGCTGATGGGTTTGAAGGGTGATCCCTGCGACAGGCTGATGCAGAGCCCTCTGCGGTGTCATTTAGTCTTGTTTATTCCTTTTGTAGGCCGAGTAGAAGATCCAGAGATGAATAGAGTGTCAACAAAAAGCTAACAGCGCCGCATCAAAGCCCCATCTGATCAAAAAGCCCAAACGGACGCGCAGCACTGCTAACGATAAAGTCGTGGTGAAGACGCGTCTTGTAATTTCACATGCCGTGTGAAGTTTGCACGCTTTCAACTATGTCGGAAATCTAGCAGCGGACCGCACGGAAGGTCAGCAGAATTCCTCTGGCTTTACGGCTTCGGTTTAGATGCAGAACATGTAAAGAGAAACAGCTGAAATGCCCATAAACTAACACGTGGATCAGGATTTCTAAAGGTCAGAGGTCATCTGGAGGCTGTTTCCAGTGAGTTTCCATCCATGGGAACATCCTGCACTCTGGTCTGGTTCCTGTGAAGTGAACTGAAGATGGAGAACGTACAGTGAGAGGACAAAATATCAGCTCCGACCGAGGAATGTCGGTACTGGCCTTCAAGAAGCCACATTAGTGGAAGAGAACTGGCAATTTACCCCGAAGTTACTGAAACTTTATAATCAAAATGACCCGAAAGGCATGTGTTGGTGTGTACACGCCTATGCCCCCACGCCGTTCCCCAAAACACACACACACACACAGGACTGCAGATGCTGGTGATCATTATGGTCTTCTGTTTCGTCAAACCTCACATCGGCCCGTTTTTTTTTTTTTTTTTTTTTGCCCCGAGCTGACAACTGTGTGAAGGGAGATTTTTTTTTTTTTCCTCTTTTGGCTTCATTTTTGGCAAATGATCAGACAAGCGGCGCAGTGGTGTATTAAAATGTCAGCTTAAAATGAAAATAAACAACTCAGGGGTGGAAAAAGGTTTGGCGATACCCTCTAATATCAGCCCCGCCCCCGGACAGACTCGCTGCGGCCCTGGGGCGGGGTGGAGATTGACAGGCGGGGAGGCTGGATCCGGCCGCCGCGGGGGGGTTTCCCTGTTTGAACGGCAGGGGCTTTAGGTCTTCAGCGCGGGGAATCTGAGAATAAACAACGATAAGGCTCCGAAGTTGATTCCGCTGCTCACAGGACGCATGCAGTCTCTTTACCTTTAAATACACTGACATTAATAAGAATATCCAGCACTTTATTTAAAAAACATTTTCTGATCAGACTTTCGGTTCGGTAGTGGTTCACGCACCTTTCAGCCTCAGTTGTTCAGAGGTTTATGTTTTATGTTTGTGTATTTACTCAACTCAGTTTGCTCGTTTAACGACCATTTTGTTCAAAAGAAAGATGGCAGATGGAGGCGATCACGTGTTTTTGTTGCAGTTACATTATAAAGTAATTTTAACGTAATAAAAATCACACATTACGCTACAGGTGACGCGTCCAGGGTTCAGCCATAGCCAGCTGGGATCGGCTGGGTTACAAGGTTATCAAGTCGAATATAAACTATTCTGTTTTAATCCAGGGCCGCAGGAAGACCTGACTGACAGCAAAATAATTAATGAATGAGTCAAACTTTAACTTCAATCTAACATCTTTTCATGAAGACCTTTTTGTAAATGCTGACCTCCCAGCTGGAGCTGTGGTTTTGAGATGTGCTAGAAACAAACAACCCAAGAATCCACTTTGAACAGATGAGTTTCCGTTGTATTTGTTACACTTTTGTATGGTTGAACCCTCAGATGGGCCTGTTTTGGTCCGTGAGCCGTATGTTAGACACCTCTGCTGTAACATGATCCTTGGATTGAGACAAAACAACATTCTTGATGTCTTCTCAAAGAATTTTGTGATGTGCAGCTGAGATACAAGAAAATAACTCATTTTTTATGCAATATCTGTTTGAACCAGCAGGTGGTGCATTGAGTTCCTCAGAGAAACATCGAGTAGAATATTTAACTACACACAATAAGCTCCCAGCTAAGACAGTGTTGTAGTTTATGTGTTTAAAACATTGACCTACTGGATCTAAACTGGACATTTTGCAATTTCCAACCAAGAAGAACCAAAGAATAGATGGATTTCTAACTGGTATAGTTATATGGTATGTGTTGAGCAGCTATGCTACATGCACAGATTTGTTGGAAAGATAAGCAATTGGCAAAACATCTGGAGGTTTAATGTCACGAGTTTCCTACATTGGGAACAGAACTCAACGATTTAGAGTTTTCTCAGCTTTAATTTAGTAATCCAATTCATAACCAATGATATCAGGCAGAATTTTAGATATATGACAATAAAGAAGTAACAGATTATTTACTTAACTCAAACACAGGGCTATCTCATGGACTTCCATTAGGTCCCCTCTTCTGGATCCCAGGTCGGGAATCATTGGGATAAAAACACTAACTGAGTTGGATAAATGGATTTTATGACGCCATGCTACCTTTTCAGAGCCTCAGTTATCCGAATCTTGATGAGTCTGTTTGGAAAAGACCAGTAAAGTGGACCCAACCTGTCATGATGTGAATCTGCAGAATGAAGACGGACGCGGCTCCGTCACACCAGACATAGAAGGCAGCAGAGAGACGGTCAAAGTTTCTTTCAAAATCTTCCTTCTCTTGCATATTTTTAATCAAATATGCTTCTTGTAAAAATAGCTTTCGTTGAAAAACACAAAGACAGACAGTTCTGAGGGAAGACTGATCCGCGGTGCCCGGACTCCCTGATTAGTGCGCCGGTGCCTGTTCGCTGCACCCGCCATCTTTACCCCTCTTCCTCCTATTGTGTAAATATATGATTAACTAAAAAAAGACATCATTTGTTTGGCTCTGTGCGGTCCCTGAGCGTGCCGGTTTGGCCCCGTGTACAACACGGCGAGTGTTTGTTGGCGCTAACTAGCACACGTGTCGAAAATAAACACCTCGCTCGACGACGCTCCATTAATAACACGCCTTCGCTTTGTTGCTCGCTTGTTTCTGCTGCTGCTGCGTTTTGTTACTTTGCTGTCTTACTTTCCTCGTCTTTTGTAGTGCAGCGAGCGAGCGTGTGTGTGTGTGTGTGTGTGTGTGTGTGTGTGTGTGTGTGTGTGTGTGTGTGTGTGTGTGTGTGTGTGTGTGTGTGTGCACATAGTGTTGCTTAATTGTGTGTGCTGGTGGGAGCTAGCTTGTGGAATTGTAAACAGATCGGAGCACAAACCTGCAAACAGTGATCAAAAGATGATCACATCGTACATTTTAACTCAGGAATAAAGGTGTGTGTGTGTGTGTGTGTGTGTGTGTAAAGCAATATACTTAGTCAACACTTACTGTATGTCTGTGTGCGTGCATGTGTGCATTCTCACTTTTGCGTGTGTGCATGAGTATTTGTGTGTTTCTGCACGTGCGTGCATGTATGTTTGTGAATGTGTGTGCGTGCATTTGTGTTTGTTTCTGTGTGTGTTTGTGTGTGTGCACTTATTGCTCCTGTGTGTGCTCGCTTTAGTGTGTGTCTTTGTGCATGCATATTTGTGCATTTTTGCACGTGCGTGAATGTGTTTCTGTGTGTGTGCAAGAGTCCGGGTGTGTGTCCACGTGTTTGTGTGTCTGTACACAAAATTGTGTGTTTGTGTGCATGTTTATGTCCCTTGTGCCCGTGCACCACGTGTATGTCTGTCCATGCATGTGTGCACACTTTGCTGGCGAAGCGTGTGTGTGTGTGTGTGTGTGTGTGTGTGTGTGTGTGTGTGTGTGTGTGTCCTTTCACAGTAACCCTACTTGAGCTATTTTGGTGATATTCAGGAAAAACTCCCAGAAACTGAGCAGAAGTGAATCAGGGTGCGGAGCCCCCAACATACCCCCCCCCCCCCCCCCCCCCCCCCTCCACCACCACCAGTGAGCAGAGGAAACCTTTCCTCTCATGAATATGGAGAGAAACTCATCACAGAGGAGCCGCTGCTGTTTGAAGAACTGCTGCTTTTGTTTCCAGCAATTAATAACACAAACAACTCTCTCTCTCTCTCTCTCTCTCTCTCTCTCTCTCTCTCTCTGTTTCTGTCTGTGTGTCAGTTGTTCTGCCTCCGTCGTCTTCCTCACTCGTCCTGCGAGCTCTTCCTCACCAGACGCCCCCCCCCCCCCCCCCCCCCCCCCGAATGGACTGACATTAGCAATGGAAATGTCCAAAAAATACATAATGCAGTCATATTAATGCCAGTGAGGGCGGATGTTGTTCCAATAAGCAGCAGAAAATAGTGGATAACTCCTGATCCTCCGAAGATTATCAACTGTTTTCAAGTTTGAAAATCTGAGTGAACCCCTTCGTGAACGTCAAAGCTGATGAACTTTGGTCATATTTCAGATAAAAGTCTCTTCATTTTTTTACATTATTTTGTTGAAATAGCATCTTCTCAAATGGATCTGGAAAGTCTGCCTTGACATGACAAGATCTCACATCTTTCTTGTGTTTTGTGTTTACATTGTGAAAGCAGGCCGCGGGTTGGCTTCTGTGATGAAACCACACACACATGCACGCAGAGAATGAAACACTAGACCGACAACACAGACATCCGTATGGACAGACCACCAAGCTGGGTGGAGAAAGCCTTGTTCTTGTTGTCCGTCTCCTGAGCAGGTGCAGAATTATTCAGCACGGCGGTGGCGTTTACACACAGCAGCAGCGTTTCAGAAAAGTTCCAGAAGTTGATGGGATCGACGTGTTTTGAAGGAGTTCTGTTTTCAGTGTCTCTGTGCGTCGTCGAGTATTTCACCTCTGACAGCCACAACGCCGGGTCCAGGCCTTCCTGCCTCCTCCAGCATCTCGACGTGGAAGAACGCTCGGAATCGACTCAACGTTTGGACAAGTGTGCTGGTAACCAGGCGGAGCTCGAAGCACCGCTGCACCTCAAGTCCTCATGAAGCCTCCTGATTCTAAGATTTAATCAAAACTCCAACTTGCCACTGCTGATCCTGATCTCTTCAAACCTCATTTCCTCCCTCTAGTCTGGACACCTCCGTCCTGGTATTTTGACAAACAGCAGTGAGGGAGGGGGGGTGAGGACGTGCCCTGTCACATTTCATGAGTGGCTGTGCGCTGAGAGAAGAGGGCATCTGTCCGCCCCGCGAAGGCTACTCCTCAAATATTAATAATGATAATGAGCAAAGGGCTGACCAGGGCCTGGGGCCCACAGCTACCATCCCCTTATTAGAATAACCCCTGCAACTCGCTCTCTCTCTCTCTCTCTCACACACACACACACACACACACACACACACTCAAGTGAAAATGTACGTGAACTTGTGCACATGACAGTGTGATGGGCAATATGCACATATATGCACACGCAAATGCATTCAAGCCAACAAAGACATTATTCAAAAGATGGATAATGTGAGAGCATGCAAACACACACACACACACACACACACACACACACACACACACACACACACACACACACACACACAAATGGGACAGACATGCAAATAGGCGCCCATTGGGACCGAGCAGAGGATTCCCCTCTGGCCAGAGAGCCCATACTCTCCATCAACCTCCCCCCACCCCCTCCACACCCACACACCCCCCTGACCCATGTCACACACAATCATCCTCCCAGTCCAGCACACACACACTTAAACTCTCCCTGACTGTTTCCAACACACCACATCCCCCCTCCTCACACACACACACACACACACACACACACACTCAGAGACATGGCGGGTGCCCTGCCTCACCCCTGGACCCCGCCGGTCATTAGTATGGAGGCCTGTCTGTGTTTGTTTGGCTTCTAATGGACCATTTAAATGCAGAATATTCACAGCAGACAGGGCCATCCTCGGGGACGGCGCACACTGAGGCCTGAATATGCTTCGGCTCCATTATCCTGGAGGAAGTTATCCTTATTATCATCACACAACGCCACGCTGACTGGCAATGAGTTGGTGTGCTCTGGCCGTTGGCGGGCTCGCAGTCTGCCGCGGTCCGACCGCCGCAACCCTCTGCATCTGCACCACTCTCCTCGTGGTGACGTCCATTCTCCAGACAGAGATTCAGATTTATTGCACAAGAACACCTTAATGACAAAATCAAGTCAAACAGCAAAAATTGTAAAAACAATGAAACTGCTCAAACTGATGAAACTGTTAAATGGTTCATATGTAAAAAAAGGTCTAAAACAGCAACAATAGCTAAAACAGCTAAAATTACATTAAAAAAAAGGCTAGAAATTCAACATGAATTCCTGATATTAATGAAAGCAAAGCGTTCCATTGCATTTATAAGTTGTTTGTGACTCCAGGTTAATGTTTTGTGAGAAAAATGTCTCTCTGGGTTATAAAAGTTGCAGAACCTTTTTTTTATGATTGTCTGATTAACACATGCAGTACAGACCTGGAATGGTTTGAATAGATGGCATTGAACACACTCTATTCCGATATGTTGTTTGCACAGCAGACCCTCAAGATGTTGACCTCCGACCTTCAGGAATCCTGAATGGAAGTGAGGCCACAGAAACCTTAAACTTCACCCTTTGGTCATAGAAAAAGTCCTGATACCTCATCTGTGAGTGAGAAAGACTCCAGGAAATTCTTTCAGTACGTTCCACGTGACAATGCGGATGTAAAAGGTTATGGTGCCTGTAATGTTTGAGCTTCGGTTATTAATCCCTCCACTCTCAAGTCAGCTGTGTCACTAAACAAGAACTTGTCAAGACAGCGATGCCTTCAGATGCTCAAGTTCACCAGCAGAATGGTTCAGAGTGGTTTCGGTACCTTGGTACTAAAGACAACACAGACAATTGGCAACGTAACAACACAAAGCCTTTGGTCGACACTGATCACACGTGGATCAGTAAAAATCCCAACATCTCTTCATTTGTTCTCCGACCAGCAAGATCAGACCTTGAAGGCTGACCTCAGTGTACAGAACTGTATGTTCTGTTTAAAGAATGGTCACATGTCCTCAAGTCACGTTTCTCACCCACAGGGCGAATAGCGCTGAAGAGAGAAGCAGCAGTTTTATACTTCTGCTGGAACTGGGGCTCATGATTTACCTGAGAAGCGTAGAACGTGACCGGACTCCTTCCTGACCGGGTTGTAATGATCGATCTTCAGGTACTGACGGGATGAACTCTTGTAGAACCAGAACAAACTCCCCTGGACGGGAGCTCTTGATCCAGACACCTTGACGTGGATCAGTCCTTTCCTACTCGAGGTCTGTCTGGAACTCCCCGGACGGTCCCTGGACCCTGTGCCAGCCTGGTTCACTGCTGTGAAGGACCAGCTGGGTGGAGCTGAAGGGTAAAACCAACGGTGTCAATAGGCAGAACACATTTCCATCCCTCCTCTGAGATAACTCAGTTTTATTGTTTTGGTTTTAAGTTGAAATTGTGTGAGTTCTATTGTTTTACTTCCTGTCAGGACATTCGTTATGTTCATAACTCAAACCTGTGAAGCGCTCTGACTTCCTGTTAGACTGGAGAAGGGGTGCCAGCGACCAATCAGCAGCCAGGAGGAAAGATGGATATGCCCACATCTGCCGAATTTACTGGAGACATTCATCTGTTCTTGTGTTTTTTTTGGTTTGTTTTGTTGTTTTTTTCAAGAACTGACTTCAGTTCTTAAAAACCCCCCATTTATAAACTCTACCCATCACATCCATCACTACATGATGGAAATGGCACGATGACTTATATGGCAATGTAAAGTATGTAAAGTATTCCTTTTCCATGGATGGACGTCATGCGGAGACTTTGGTAAATTTAGTGACCGACCCTCAAGAAGCACTCTGCAGAACTTTTGGGATTATGAGAGAAGTCTTAGACTGTTTAAAGGATTCAAAGAGCTGGTGGAAATTAAAATAAAAAAGAGAGGGATTAGATTAAACACAAGTGGAGAGAAAGATCAGGAGGAGTGGAAGTTTCTCTTTGGGACCGGACATGACGGCCGACCTGCTCCTGGAACTCAGCCGTGCGAGCGTGTTGTGGTTTGTGGCTGTTTTCAGAGGCATCCGGGTGAGAGAGCGGCTGTTTCTGTCCACTTAGCTCCTCTCCCAGCAGCGTCTATCAGCTCTGCTCTTTCCCGTGGTTAATCTTGGGGACTCTGGCATGAGGTTGAGCGCGGTGCCATCCTCAGCCTCCGGCTGCCCATTAGCATAATGCCTCATGCTTTAATGCGAGCGGCCCGTTCTTGTTCCTCTGTGTTCACATGGATGTGCATTTCCCTACATGTAAGTGTGTTCATGTGTGGAAATGAGGTGTGCAGCTACGCATGTGCATGTGCGTTTCCTGGACATTGTGCATGTTTGCGTGTATGTGTGTGTGGCGTGTGCGCTCAGTGCTCTCCGGGGAGCGGTGGAGGGGGAGGCTGCTGGCGCAGCGGGGGGCTCCAGATGTGGGGCTACTGAGCTGACAGGCCTGGGCCCCTCTGGGCGTATGTGTGCCAACCACAACCTCCCTGGCTCTGCAGCAGCCCCTTCTGCGGTCTGGTTCTGGTCTATGGACAGAGAGAGGGAGCGAGGGAGGAAAAGGCAGAGAGGGAGAGAAAGTTTGCATTTGATTAATGAGGAAAATAAAAAGGTGAGAGGCATGAGAGAGCAGGAGGAAGACATTCTAGATCAAGCTTCTTCACATCCTGACTGATATTTATCGCTTTTGGAGAATTTATAGATCTGAACTGAATCCCTCAAATCATCACTTTTCTTTCTTTCACTGTTAAAAATGACTTCCAGCTTCCCTCGCGTCACATTTTTTTCAGTTCGGTTCACAGCGAAATGTGAACTTGAAGGAACCTTAGTGTAATCCATTGAAAGTGTTAAAATAGTTATTGAAAGATTTACAAATCTCTCTGTCCTGGTAATGAGCTCAATGCAACAGAGCAGCCTGTGGAATAACTCACCGCACCACCTTGTGGTCATGAACAGTATTACACCACCGTGTAGCCTGAAATCCCAGAGTTCAACACAGACTTTCAGATGTTTTATATGAATATACAGTAAAACCGATCGAATGACGATTTACTTTATCATCCATCAACTTCCCTTCCATGTTCTTAATGTTGCTTTCTGTCTTCTTAGAAATATCTTTAACATCTGCTTTTTATCTCTTGTGAGTTGAATAATCACACCACACTTATTCTCTCTTTAAATTAAAATAATTTTCATGAAAAGTGAAACAAAACAAAGCCAATATTGTGGCAGCTAGCAATGTAGCAGATAATGCTAGGTTTCAAGAGAAAACACTGTTTTTGTTTCTTTGGCTCAGACAAAACGGTGTACAGAGAAATAATTCAGGACGTGCGTGGAGCACATGCACAGCGTCTGCCATCGTCACAGAGACGGAGCCTGAGTGTTTCTAAACAGTTGTGTTTTTTCCTGTTTTACGCAGCGGAGTAGGAAAGATCGAACTCATTTTGGCCACATTACTAGCCAGCATAATCATTTGAATTTTATGAAAGCAGAGACTCGTACAGTAAACCTGTTCAGTATCTCAAAGCTAAAATCATCGTCAGCTTCCGGTCACGAACAAAAACCAAATTTGGATTTCTCTGTTCATTTAAAACCATACGAGGGCGCATGTAGCGTACCGCTAGCTGCAGCTTTACTCTTCTTCAATTCAGTCCCGTTGACCCAGTGCCAGGTAAGAAAACCGAACCTGTAAAAGGATGAATTCTGTGCCTATTGAAAGACATTTTCATCTGTTTTTTTTTTTTTTTTTTTTCAGCAGAGGTGAGCTGGTTTTCTGCTCCGAGCAGCCTCCAGTGCTTCGCCATCACGTCCCTGACCCATCAGGCCTTTCATCCCGACGCCGCCAAGGCAGCTAACAAGGCGACCTTCCCGACGGTCAACATAGCAGAGCATCGGTAAAGAAACCGCTAAATTAAAAATGTAACCCCCACCCCTGTGCCGCCGCCACGCACATAAACTCCTGAAATAAAGTAATCAAGCCGCGGCGTCCAGCTCCGCGGAGCAGTAACACCCCACCGACCAGTCCACTGTTTCACTCAGCACTGTGTTTTCATCAAAAGAATGTTTTTAACAGTGTTTTTATGAATCAAGGCCAGTTGAGGAGTGGACTGAGAAACTCTGAGCTGCGCTGCTGAATGTGTGCTGAAACGGCGTCCTTACATGAGGTGCTACACCCCTCTGAAGGGGGGTGGGGGGCTGGTCACCAGCGGAAGCTGTGGCCTTCCAGGTTAGCTTGGAACTTTAAAAATGTTCAAGAACGTGAAAATGAAATTTAAAAAAAAAAAGAAAAGAAACGCTCAATGAAGAAATTCTCATAGAAGGCGTGGAACAAAGCGCCGAGCGGACCGAGTCCTCCGCCGCGGCGGGCCGCCTGATTGAATCAGTAGCCGAGTGCCACAGAGAGAGCAGCCAGCACAAAGAATTTCTTTTAAACTTTTTTTTTTTCCAACGGTAATAACCCCTCATAATCTTCAGCGGAGAGGCACGTTCGCAGAGCCATGTGCAAAAGATTGCTCCCAGACACACAGATGTACAAGGTTTACGGGACTATATGTCCACACACACACACACACACACACACACACACACACACAGCTTTGTGTGGCGAGCGTTGTGTACGGCTCAGTGTGGAGCCTCCAGCAGTTCTTCCAGTGAATGTTATCTGCTCTTATCGCCGTGTGTGACTGGCCTGGTAACACTGGGCCTGCTCCATCCGCCTTATCACAGGGACAGGCTGCAACCCCCAGCACCACCACAACCCCCCCGCCACCCCTGGACACACACACTCACACACACACACACACACACACACTCACAAACTATAAGCGCACGCAGCTCATGCGAGCCCAAGTTATCTAAACCCTGCAAAGCATCCAGGAAATGGCCATCTTCAGTCCACAACAATGAGCAGGAGCCTGAGAGCAGGTGTCTGGACTGGAGAGGTGAGCCGCACTTCACGTCATGTCAGCGCTGAGAAAATGCCTCCGTATCTCACATTTCGCCATGTTGGAGAACGTTTTCGCAAAGAAATGAGTGGTTTCCCTGCGACGCTATCTGCGGTGCAGCCTGAATGGGAGCACGAACTGTGCTCTCCAGGTGCTGAGAGCAACAAAGGCGAGACGCAGCCTCCAGGGAAATCGCTTCCACCGGCGAATCTCCCTCAGTCAGGCAGCATTATTTTCTTTACAATGTTTCCCTCTCTCCGGGATTCCTCCTGCTTGAATAGTTTAAAACAGTATTGAGAAGTGTAAGAAGGGATGAAGCGATGGAGAAGAAGGGTGAGATGGCGCTGCAGTGGTCAGTGGCATTCAGTGGTTCAGTCGGCGAGGTCGAGCGCAGCGAAGGCTGGTTGAGGCATGTGGTTCCTTCAAGGCCACACATTACTGCAGATCGCAGGACAAGAACATCTTCAAACGTCTGCTGGACGACGTCTCTCAGCAGCAGCAGTGAGGAGATCGATCTGTGTGATACCAGGCCCCGTTTACACCACAGCAGGTCGTCTCTGCTAGGAAAGGCTTCATATCTGTGGCATTTTGCTTTTTTTAAAAAAATATGAACTTTGATTGAGCCCAGGACTTACTCATGCTTTAACGGGATATATGTTATTGTTTGAAGAGAAAAAAGTTCTACACAACGTCCTTTTGTCCTTGCTATTAATTCAACAAGCTGTTCTGTGGCTCCTCAATTTAATGCTTTGTGCAGAAGTTGATTTTATGATTTTAATTCACCTTGATTACAGTTAGTTTTGTTGAGAATTTTGAGGCATTGGAACGTGAAAAAAGCATCCACCAGATTTTCCGTGTTGCTGTGTCCCCAGAGGCTGGACATCCCAACGACCCAACAGAGACACGCTCAACCTCCACCGGGAATCACTTTGACTTCACGGCCTTGCTCAAGGACACTTCAGCACATGGACAGACTGTCTAGAACCTTGAGTCAGTCTCACCCAGTCCCTACCCTTGTTTTGTTTGTCTGTTTGTTCTTTCACATGTTCCGCTTGGTTCCACCACTCCAGACGTCCTCTGGGAAAACCAGTCCGAGCAGCGCTTGGCTTCGACCCCACGCTGAAACGCTTACTGCTGGCTGGCGCTCTCTGTGACGCCGGGCCTTCCAGTGTGGTCATTCAGAGCAGCTGTAAACACTTCCAGCCTCCAGACCCCGGCGGCCACCTTCACTCTTTGGTGGAGAGAGCAAACTCACACGGAGAGCTTTTCAGCTCTGTCCTCCGTCGGCCGATTCCACACATAACACCGAGCGGTCAGTCGAAGGCGTTTCCTTCACAGCAACCTGACTCAATTAACTGGGAATCAAACAATCTGTCCACGGGCTGAAACCGGCCAACCACAGGGCCTAATCTGGACTGCAGGATGTGAGAGAAATCCACGCTGCAAAGGGGAGGATTCTTACATTTTTACTTGCAAATAAAAAAAAAATGAAAACAGACACAGTATGACGTCAGCTCTTTTTATAATGTTGAAATTTTGCTTCTTTTCTTAGAAAATTTTTACTTTGTGTGATTTTGTTGAGAGATATAATCTTACAATTTATGGCACTAAAACGAGATGCAAACAGGTTCTTTATAGATTATCTGATAGCCGTCTGACTGTATCCATTCGATGTTAGGTTATATTGTGCTTCAGGTGACCTGGGAAAAGCCACTGACCACCGACTGCTACCTAACAGCTGCCCACGGCTCCTTCACGAGCCTCTGGATTTACATTCACTTCATATTCAACCAACAAAGAATTCTTCATTCTTTGTTCATAACTTCCACTTATCACTTTGGTGTTTCATATCGTTATTATTAACACAGTTCCATTATAACAGAGTCTCACCTCGGCCTGGGTGGAGTCGTCATGGTGATGATATACCTGCTGCTCGCTCTGTGGCCTGGAACTCCAGAAACAGCTCAGCAGCATCAAGCTGAAGATGACCGAATCCGAGCTGCGATGGATGACAGTGGAAGCTACAGTCATGTATTCAGTTCCATGTGTGGCGCCAACGTCACGTTCTCGGCTCGACTCGGCTCAGAACCGAACCGGCCCAGTTGGTGCTAGAAAACTTCCTGGTATCAGGTTCGAACGCATCATCCACAAACATAAAGACTGTTTCCGCCGTTTCAGAGTAAATGGATATCAATGCTAAACTTTTCTGACTCAAAAACAACGTTTTATTACCTGAAACGTTGTCGTCTAAACGGGATGTAAGTAACACATTGTGT
>NC_043757.1:26193036-26200536 GCF_902148845.1 Salarias fasciatus
GAGTTTCCTTCATGTCCACTGACCACACACACACACACACACACACACACACACACACACACACACACACACACACGCACGCACACACACACAAAGCCGAAGCGTTGATCAGCTGCTCGGTCAGTTGCCCACGTATCCGCTTGAGCCTGAACAAACCGCTCCATCAATGGAGTAAATGGGAAAAGTGTCAAAAACTGAGTGTGTGTGTGTGTGTGTGTGTGTGTGTGTGTGTGTGTGTGTGTGTGTGTGTGTGTGTGTGTGTGTCTCACATGAAGAAAAAATTACAATCTACTCTGGTACTAATTTGCATCTTACAAGACGTCTTTGTCTTTATTCTGTTAGTATTCGTGTGTGTGTGTGTGTGTGTGTGTGTGTGTGTGTGTGTGTGTGTGTGTGTGTGTGAGTGTGCGTAGGCGAGGGCCAGGTGGGTGTTTATGAGGAAATCTGTCTGCCCGAGACACACACACACACCTGATGGGCAGTATCCTGTTTCACAGCAAGGTCACAGATGGAACCCACACACACACACACACACACACGCAGCAGGAGGCCACAAACACAGGCATACAGATGCTGGGTCAGGCCGTACGCAGCAGGTCAGTGCTGGCTTTGTGTCTCTCAGCGTGGGGCTAACATAGATTAGCAGCAGCGTGTTGAGGTAATACTTTGTTAAAGAGCCGGTACATGGCTATTGTAATTGCTCATTGACCTTTAACACACACACACACACACACACACACCAGTGAAGTCTCTCTAGTGGAGGATCCAGTACATGCTGCGGTTGGAAAATAAGAAGCCGTCTTTAGCTCTGAATGCACCTGCAGTCAGATGCAGCGAGTCCCGTTAGACCAGACCCTGTTTGACCTGACGGTCCGATCTGAGCCGTGCGCTTCAGGAGCGATCGTGTCGTTCAGAAATTGCGCTCAGTTGCTGGAGTTCACACTGCCTTGCCTCTCTGACGTGGCGATATCAGGTGGCGGTTGAAGCGATAACGGCGCCGGCTCTGGTATTTGCAGTCATGCTCGTATCAGTAATAGTGTTACATCGCCGGTGATTCGGGGGGTGAAGTGAAGTGTCTCCCCACTCTTTATCCCCGCAGAGGAGTCTCTCAGCGGCGCTCCGGCTCCCTTAGGTGTTCAGGGCGGGGGCGCGATGTTACTAAAAGAGAGAGAGAGAGAGGGAGAGAGAGGGAGGAGGGAGGGAGAGAATTGCATTGTGGTAGTCTGAGTGTGACGCTTCGCCTTCACAGACAAATCGATTAGAGACAGTTCAGCACCGTGGCTGCTCCGGGCGTTTCACATAGAGGAAGAAAGAGAGGGAGAGATAGAGGCGGAGGAGGGTGGGCGAGGAAGAAGCCCCCCCTCCCTTCCTCCCCCCGCTCATTTTAAGGGGTCCTGCCGAAAGAATGCAGGCTTGCAAAGTGAGCATAGAGACACCAGACAGGGATGAATCGGCTATTGTTTGGCCTGTAGATTAATTTTACTTTTGAAGTGACATCGCATGGTGACAGCAGCTGAAAAAGTAATATATTGCTTATTTAGGGGGAGCGGGATTCAGAGGTACAGCAGTTCTGCAGACGCTTTTCAAGCCTTCTATTAAATGCTTTGATTTCAGGCTAAATCCAGGAGTCCCTTTCTTTGAAAGATCCATTTCTGTGGATTGTTGATCTGCAGAGGTTACAGTCCAATAGATCTTTTGATCATTATCTTCTCTCATGCTGAAAAAAGGCAACGTCTACATTTCTGTCAGACTCAGTCCGAAATGCTTGATGCTTCCACAGAGACTCTTAAAAGTGTTTTAAAATTGATTACTGTCAGTCCAGAACGAGCTTCTGTTGGCCGAACGTGAACAAGAACATCTGTTCATCCACATCCCGTTCGAGAGGCACCCAGAGTGCCGCCATCTTGGATTCTGCACCGGCACCTCTTGTCCTGCTCAGGGTCTCGGCCGGTTTGTCTTGTTCCATCGGAAACATCAGTCGACCATCGTCCCGCAGAGTCACCAGCCGGCGGTGACTTCATGACATCCCTGCCCGGCGATGTGGACGGATTCGAGGTCGGCCTGATTGACCCTCACCAGGTCGTCTCCTTTCCCTCTCACCTCCAGCAGGACTAAACATCATAGGTCGACCCGGGGCAGTTAAGGGTCAACATTTAACCTTGCATGGATGTTTTTGGACGGTGAGAGGAAACTAGAATATCTGAAGGAAACCCACACACACGTGGAGAGAACATGCAAACTCCACACAGACAGGACCGGCTGGTATTTGAACCCAGAGCCTTTTTGGTGTGTAGTCTGCAGCCCCGGGTCCAGAGAAGAACCCGGGTCTTCTTGTTGTCAGGAGGACGTGGAAACTCTGCTGTCCCATTCAGAAAACTGAATAATTGATTCGTTGTAAACACATTTTGGCCTCCCTTGCTCAAACACACACATTCACGCTGCTCCTGACGCCTCCCCTTTGCCCTGTCTGGGCCAAAAGGTCATTATGTCTGGGAAAGCTCTTCTGGGATCCCCTGAAGTCTTTAAAAGCCGACACATGGAGATTCATACACACTTATCACTCTCCTGCACACATTTAAAGCGCAGCGGATCGGGGGGCCGGCTTGTAAAATGAAAAATGGCGGTGTGGCCCCGCGTGTGAATTAAAGGACAACACGGTTTCCAATGAACCTGTCAGCGGGCGCTATAATGAGCTGGAATCCAGACGATGATGGTGAAGGATGTTCACACGAGAGGCGGAGATGAAGCCGCGACGTTCAGTCAGTGGCGAGTGCTAAAGTTAGCTCGCCCTTAAATCACGCCAAAGCAGCGTTATTGACATGATAGGTGAGAAACCTCCGCATCCCAAAGATACATGTGTGGTACATCTGTGGCAAACGGTTACTTTCAATTAAGACGGAAAATGAAAGAGCAGAGTTTAGAGGAATGATTTCAAACACGTGTCTGCAGAAAGTGAGCGTAGTCCCGCAGTGCGGTGTGTGCACTCTTCACTCTCCTCCCTCCTGTGAAAAAGTCCTTGATTTAGCTGATTGCAGACCAGAGGCCAAAGCTGCACTGCTTGATTATGATAATAGCAGTGTGTTGTTAACAAGAGGCTGGCCCCGAAGTCCGAGAAGGGGCCGAGGTTCCCCCAAAACAGACCCCCGCTTAGCATAACAATGGAGCCAAGGTCTTGTTTAGCCAGTCCTCCCCTCTTTCTGCTCATTCATCCTCCGGGGTTCATTTGTCTGCTGCTTGCAGTGAAACATGAACACTATTAAAGAAATGTAATATGTGTGTATTTTTAGATTGGCCTGGCGGTCAACCTTTTTCTCCTTTTTCATCCAGAAGTGACACCAAGAAGGACTCCAGAGTCATTTCGATAGCAGGCGTCGTGCTGCTGCTGGCATTATGATACCTTCATCGGGAAATGACCCAAGATAAACCTGAAAACACACGACCCGTGTGTGTTTCATTGTGGTCACACTGACTGCTCTATTCCAGCCCGTTCTACTTTTTCTGCTTCATTCATGGGCTGTTCTGCTTGTAACCTGAGTTAAACCCATCCAAACTGCTTCTGTCAAGCATTGGTGAAAGTGAAAGCTGGAACTCAGAGCTAAGGACACATAAACTGTTCCTGTGTGACACTTCATTCCTCTCACATGAGGAAAAGTTCACACTCTCGCCTCTACATCCTGACTTCATCCTGGGAGGAAACGATGTTTCAGTGCATCATTGGAGTTAACTTCACTGGAAACACTCCCAATAATAAATTTACTTCATGCAGAAGCCGCCCGTCGGTGTGCATGTGGCACTCCGCAATCACACTGTGAGAAAACACAACGCTGCTGATTTAAACCCTGCTTTGAAGCCAGTTGGTCATGAGCACAATCACGTTCCATCATCTTAAGAAGCAAAATCCACACGCCCGTGGACACGCAAATGTGCACATGTGCACGCCGGTGTTGAAGCAGCATGAACACCAGATGGGAAAATGAGGAGCAGCAGACACGCTTCCAATGCTTCCTGTATGGAGTGTAAGACTGGACCCACGAGAATTAAGATTGTCTAGTTTCTCACTTGAATATGTTCAGATACAACAACCGAGATCATACAGACCTCTACAAGCGTGAATCTCTAACAATATCTAGTAATGTTTTTATTATTGTTGTTGTTGCGAGGGAATTTCTTCCATTATCATTTACAGCTAATCTGAATGAAGCAGTTGCAGATCGCTCAGCATCTCTCTGCTGAGAATCAGGATGTGATTAAAGGAAAGTCCGTCGTAGACCGCATGTGTCGTTTGTCTTGTTTTCAAAAAGTCGCGTTTTCCCTGTTTCCACGGAGATGGAGTTGTAGCATTTTTACAAAGTTAGACTGTGAGACAAAGGTTTCCAGTGGCTGTGAGCACCACTGTCATTTCAACCATGAACATTCTCTTGTGAAATAAACTGTCACAGCTTGAGAATCTAACATTTTTGAGTTTTTTCATGTGCAGAAAGTTACTCAAAACAGAGCAAATACGAATGCACAGGAAATAATTATTATGCTGAAAAATCACGTCAAATAAAAAAAAAGAGCTTATTGGGATATTCCAGATGTTCAAATGACAAAGTCACCATCAGCAGACCAGATTTGCCATATTTTCCATGTTCTACTCATCCCACAAATGCATATTCATTACAAGCAAGGCACCATTTTTCTTACTTTTTGTGTTCAGTTAATACAGCTTGCCATCATCCCGAACCCCCCAAAAAGAGAGAACTCATTGTTTTTCATTTAAAATCAGTGTCACACACGTACCCGAGTACTAACACGGACCATCACTCTTCACTGTCTGGGGATTATTTGAATAATTATGAATAATACATGTGTCTCCCCTCCCCCTGGCTCCCAGCGCTGCTTCTTATTGGCTTTGGCACGCCGCCACTCATTCACCCCTGTCGGCCAGTCGGTGCGTCTGTCTATCTCGCTGTGGGACCTCAACGCGAGACGTGCCTCCAACAATCAGACCTCATTTTCCCTCCGAAGGAGATCAGCGCAGGCCCATGACCACCACAATCACATTAGCAAAGCCCTTTCTTATGGAAACGGGCCAAGTTTATGGAGCGGGGTGAAATTTGGGGGAATAATATATTGTTCGTGGGTTTTGGGATGAGTCTATGTGGGTTTGGAAAAGCTTTTTTTTTTTTTTTTTTTTTGGGAGTATTTGAACTGCTGACAGCCAACACTTTTCAGCATATAAATACACATGCTTATAGCAGGAATAATGAAGCTGCAAGAACAGTGTTGGTCTCTTCAAACATTTATTTGGAAATTTAGAAACTCCCTATCCACAGGTTTTGTGGGGAAACTCACTGCTGTCGTCATTTCTGCGTTACAGATAGCGTGTTTCATTGTGTGCACTAGTGCGGTCGTCTAGAGATGTACAAAGTCAAAAGGAAGCAAAAACATTGAATTTGGTTTGGATTGTTTGAAAAAGTAGCACGTTGGACATGTTCCTGACCTGTAAACAGTGTAAGCAGGTGATTGCTGTGTCATGGTCGAAATGCCCTCATGCCATTTCTGCGGTGGTGGGTGGAGCTTGTTTAATGTATAAAGTGGTCAAAATAGCAGCAGACGCCCCCCCCCCCCCCCCCCCCCCCCGTCACACAGACCAACAAAGACCTTAAAACAAACAAACAAACTTAGGTCTGTTTAGTCTGTTGGAGCTTTTTTTGTCCGCCATGCTGCATTCATACCACGAGGTAACCGCCCGCAGCGGGTTTGGACTGTGACCTCCTCATCAAAGGACCTCACTTCAATTATGTATTGTTCGTCATCGTTCTGAAGACTGGATTCCCAACCCCTCAAATGAAATGCCCAAAAAAAAACAACCCAACAACAGTTGCGTCAGATTTCAATTTCTGAAGCAACAACAGAGGCTTTGGAAGAAACAGTTTGGACTGTAGAGCCAGCTCCCAGATCCTGTCGTCCTTCTGGTATTAACGTCAATGTAAAGAAAGAAAATGGATCCCGTGGAAGTCGCTTCACCTCTGGAAAGATCAGGATATAAATAGGCAGAGATTCTGTCACGACAGCAGCTGTAAGGGAAGCCAGTCGAAGTCGGGTGCCACCAAAACCTCAAATTCCATGGAGGCAAAGCCCAAAGACATGTTCTGAACACACACACTCACACACAGAATTTATCTGGGATAATTTCCTGGAATATTCGTCTAATATCTTCCCTTTATGTTGGCACATTTAGTTTTTAGTTTGTTTAAGGAGGAACTCACTACTCTGACATTCCGACTAAAGAAGCTATTTTATAAGAAGAGCTTGAGATGCATTGTTGCTTTTCTCCAACAGAAGGAGTCTTGTGGTTGTGTGCCGGCGCTGATCCTCCGCCCGTGTTGCAAACAAGCAGCAGAGATGAGAGGTTGGAGGGGAAATCAATAGCTCCTCTGAGCACATCGCCTGACATAACCTTGTCAGACCGGGGCAAGGGTACTCCGAGAAGACGGAGGGGAACTCGTAAAATGCAAATAAAACATACATTTCATGCTGCTGAAGGAGAAAGTTGGGAACAGGTCATCTTTCAACAACTGCTTCAAGGAGAAAATCCTCCACATAGACTACATTACCCAGAAAACCCCGGAGGTTCAGGTTTAGAAAAAAGATTTAAGCTCCCCTTTAAAAAAAAAACAACAAAAAAGTCTCTTTGTCTTTGTACCTTTGTAGCCGGTGTGTGAAATACTCCAAGCTTCAGTGTTCTTGCAGACAGGTTGTGAAACATGCGACAGATTTCACCGGGAACATGTCTCGGCTGCAGAAGGTGCAGAAAGTGATCGAGGAGCGGCTGAAGTCTGAGTCCGACAGGAACCAATGAGCACCGAACCCTGGGACCGGCTCACTGGTAATCGCTCGGACGTCACTGTCCTTCCTCCCCCGCTGAGGATCACGATGCGCTCACACACACACAAAACTGAAGAATGCGTCATTCTAATGAGGAAAACACACCTTTCGCAAGACAATCCATGATTTTTATTACAAATAATTAACATTAACATTTGGTCAAGAGTAATACCAAACACTGTGACGTCCTGCATTTTGTTTCTATGCAGATGAAGTTGAATTCTATAAGACTGTTGGACTCTCTGGCTACGGACCCCACAAGGACAGTAACTACTGAAGCAGCACAGCCTCCACCCACACCCGTCTGTGCATCTGACCTTCCAGAGCCGCTCATTAACATCGATGAATTCACAGGGCCGTAACCCTAATTGTATTTGTAAAATTAGCGCTGAAACAGTGTCACTTAAAAACATTCACACTGTGTGCTGCCCAGTTCTGGTCCCCATAAGTAGGTCAGACGTCAGTGATGTAGTGTGTGTTCAGGATTTGGACACACACACACACACACACACACACACACACACACACACACACACACACACACACACACAGAGTAATGGTGGTGTAAGACCTTCTGTAACTGACCAGCTCAGACCATGCCACATGGGGGATTTGGGCCAGAAAGGG